>NW_015386397.1:3515612-3625416 GCF_001527695.2 Protobothrops mucrosquamatus
GACCATTTGCAACAACTTTTGCATGCAAGTTTACCATTATCTTGGGGCATGCAATATATACTATACTATAATATTTTATTTTATCTGCATATTACTTTACATTTTTGCAATTAACCTTCACTTGCCATTACTATGCATTCCTCCAATTTTTTTTCTTGCAAACCTCATATATTTAAGTAAAGCATGGTTCAGGAGATGGGATGCATACAATCAATATATTTTCTTGCTGTGGAAACTTTGATTAAAGAGATTTTTTGTTAATTCATAACCTGGTGCACTGTGAGCTTAGCTTTGTATGCTGGCTCATAGAACTTAGGTACTGACCAGCTTTGATGAAGCCAAGATTGATACTAATTATTGGCATTCTCTGTAGCTTATTTTTCAGAGAAAGCAAAATATTATCTGCAATGTTTATAACTGTAAAAAAATAGACATCCATGTAATACACAATCCATAAATATCAACATGAATTGCAAAACATAGATGCTTTGGAAGTATTCCAAATTAAATTATTGGTATATGCTTCAGAAAGTGAACACATATAATTAAGATTCTAATAGCCAGAAAACTATACATAATTACAATATATAGATATATGTCTTTTAAATAATAGTGTAATACAGCTTCACCAGATAATAAACTTTTCAATTCTCTCTGCTAAAATAAACTTTTGAAAGCTGTGTGCTTTGGAGATACATGGAACAGTTTCAACAAGGATCAAGGCCTAATTTAAAAACGGATAGCTACTGTTTCTATTAAAAAGCAAGTTTAATTTGGGGATTTGCAGTGATAAAAGAATGTTAGTTTTTTAAAATTTACCTCTGTATTTTTCCTCCAACCTGACCCTCCTCCTGCCACTTCTATCTTACTCAAAATTTGGGTTATGTGTTGTGAAATGTTTTGTGTGGAAGGAATGCAGAAAACATCCAGTTATAAAAATTCTTATAGTTTGGAAAAAAGTCTCCTTAGTTTGATTTCAGTCAGGAAATTTATAGAGACCTGGTGGATCTTTAGGTTTAACTGATCATCCTAGAGATTAATTAAATCTAGAAATTCATTCTTGATCTTACATTCAAAATTAGAACTCAGTCCTAAAACTTAAAAGAGTAATAATAATAGTTCTCCTGACTTGTCCAAAAACCATCTGAGATGGTTTCAATGTGTTCTTTCATTTCCCACTAAAATATTTCAATGTGGATTAAACATACAATAGGCATTTCCTATTTCCATGTTTGGAGGCATATCGTAGGCCAAACTCTTTGAATGCCAAAATAGATGGTATCATTCTTATTTTTTAGTTATCATTTTAAATAGTTTTCTTTCCCTACAGTGTAATGCAAAATTTATTTGTTGACTGGAAGGTTGGCAGTTTGAGACCCAGGCATCACACAAAGGGGTAAGCTCTCACTCTTGCCAACCTAGCCAACCTAGCAGTTTCAAAGCATGTAAAGGAAAGTAAATAAATAGGTATCACTTTGGTGAGAAGGTTACAGCATTCCGTGCACCTTGGCGTATAATCATGCTGGTCATATACTGGTTCCCTTGGCTAGGAAACAAAGATGAGCACCATCCCCTAGAGTCAGACTCGACTGGAAAGCAAAAATCTTGACTTTGACCTTTTTATATGCATATTCTTTGTATGTGCAGGTAGTCCTCAACTTATGACCACAATTGAGCCCAAAATTTCAGTTGTTAAGAGATATTTGTTAAATGAGTTTTGCCCCATTTTACGACCTTTCTTGCCAAAGTTGTTAAGTGAATCACTGCAGTTGATAAATTAATGAATCTGGCTTCCCCATTGACTTTGCTTGTCAGAACGTTTTCTCATCTCATCCATTCCCCAGACTGCATTTTGGTACTTTTGGCGTAGGATATGAACCTTGAATTTTTAAATATAGTAAAAAAAAGTAATAGATCTGTCCACAGAAGGGATCTCAGTTCTCATACTGGCAAACCTGTATAAAGTTTATCCACAACACTCCAAATCAAATTCTAGATAGAAGATGAAACATCATTATTATAATTTTAAACAAAGTTGAATTCAATGCACATGGTATTTAGTACTTTTGTAGATCTACTTAGGCATTGAAGAGTGCACACAATATTCTTTTTATGACATAAGTACAGGAGTTGAAGTGTGTTCATGCTTCTTAATTGTAAATATAGTTGAACACAATTTTAATTTTATATCTTTTAAGGACCAATTGTCTTTACCTATCTAATTAAAAAATACTTGGGAGGTGGGTGCGGAATATATACATTAGAATAAACTTTTCAAAGTAATGCTGACTTCAATTGCTTTTATGACTGTGACTGTATTTTGCAATGCAGCTGTCCCAAGGTGCACTGGGGCATCTGTTGAGCAGTTAAGTATTGTTTAACAGAGAAATTTAGAGATCTTTAAGCAGCTGCACTGTATATGCTTAAGAAAGCAGAGACAAAGTAAATGTTACCAGGGGGGCAAGATGAGAGGCAATGGAAATAAACCATGATGAGAAGGAGGTGGAAGAGACAGTGGTGAGATTTGATTCCTGTAGTTCCAGAAGTACTGTAGCAATAGAGGCATTCCTGTGAGCTTTTTTTTTGCTAAATATGAGCAACTTTTTCTAAATAAGAAACTATAAATATATACAACTGGCAATTGTTAAATGTTGGAAATGCTTTTTATTCTTTTGCGCGCGTGCGCGCGCGCGCGCACACACACACACACACACATACTATATTTCCTGAATAGGAAACACAGACCAGATGAAGTCACCAGCCTTACCAGCATATGGTTTGTTATTATGGGAAAGAGGATCATTTAATCAAACTGCTTTTACTGCTGCAATCCAGAAATATAAAATGTGCATCTGTGCAGTACTATAGTTAGGAACAAGAAAACTAACAGGTGACTATCTAGGGAGTAGTTATTATTGGGAAGAGTGTCAAGCTAATCCAAACTATGCTCTTTGCCTGTTATAGACATAGCAGAAGCCATTGCTAACTTAGAAATATAACTAATTGGTTAGGTGAGAAATATACAGGTAGTCCTCAACTTACAACTACAATTGAGCCCCAAATTTATGTTGCTAAGTGAGATATTTGTTAAGTGAATTTTGCCCCATTTTACGACCTTTCTTGCCACAGTTGTTAAGTGAATCACTGCACTTGTTAAATTAATAACAGAGTTGTTAAGTGAATCTGTATTCCTCATTGACTTTGCTTGTCAGAAGGTTTCAAAAGATAATCACATGACTCCTGGACACTGCAACTGTCATAAATATGAGTTAGTTGCCAAGCATCTGAATTTTGATCACATGACCATCAGGATGCTGTAATGGTTGTAAGTATGAAAAATGATCAGTGATGTTGTAACTTCGAACAGTCACTAAATGAACTGTTGTAAGTCAAGGACTACTTGTACCATTATTTTATCTTGAAATATATTACTTTCTATAAGTTCTGTATTCATAAGTAAAATGTTTTATTCAAAAACACACTCACTTAGGATTGAGAACCCTTTGTTATGGAAAAATATATATTTAAAGTTAAACATGTATTTAGAATTTTACAGTACTGTAAAAACCAATTTGATTTTGGTACTATGAATAAACTGCATTTCAATTGAAAAATATTATGATTAACATACACACTCATACACACATACACACACACAATCTACACATATCTAATTTGGAAAGCAACTTGTATAATTTCTATTTAAATGTCTATTCTGTTAGGAAGTAGAAGAAAGAATGTAAGAGTGGATGGGGAAAAACATGTGCTTACAACCAAGAAATGTATGTGATATATAGAAAGGGAAGTCTGAATTGAGGGATAAGACTAGGATCTAGAAATGACAAAACACAGTCTGAATACTGGAAAAATCATAAGAGAAGCATGGGATTTTTACTTAAGGGTTCTTTGAATAACTAATCCCTTACTCTATGTCAATATAAGAGTAATATGCTGTCCTGATTCTATATGTTCTCCTGAAATATGTTGTCTTCCATAGTGAAGGGAATATTTTGAAGATTATTGGTAAATAAGTAACCCACTCCCCTGCATGATATACAGGCATCTCCCAAGAATCTGATGAACTAGATTGGTCTGGTCCTATGAATACATCTTTTTGTAAAGCAGGGTGGAGTGGAAGTATAATAAAATTTGCAGCCATGGTTCAATTAAGAGGAACAAATAGTTATTTTTATGCACCAAAAAGGACTGAGATAGGGGATAGACATGGAATAAAGCCAGTGCAACACAATCAGGTTTGCTAGTAGTTCTGGTATCAGTATCAAGTATGTTAAAGGAACGTGAAATAACATGCACTCGCCCTCTTTCTGAAATGTCATCAAGTTGGAAAATTGTCTAATTTAGCAGCTAGCATGCTCATAAATTTCATGTAAAAATTATACCTTTTTTAAAACCTTGAGGGGAAAATAGTCTTTGCTGATAATCTTTTTTTAAAAAAGTTTTTATTGATTTTTTAATACAATTCAAAAGTACTTATTCAACAAACATGTTGTCTGAGTTTATCATTCACTAATACAAATTGAATTCCTAATTCCTTATTCTTTTCTCCAGCCATTAATAAAATAAGTCCCAAGTTTGACAGTATTCTGATTCTTCTTTTTCTTTCAACCTCAGCGTAAGTCTGTATATTTCCGCACAGTCTGGTATTTTTTTTAATTATTTCTTGCTCTAGTGGTATTTCTTCATTTTTCCAATATTGTGCGAATATGATTCTTGCTGCTATTATCACATGTAAAATCAAGTATATACTTTGTCAAGCTTTTCTGGCATTATACCTAATAAAAAAAGTTTAGGTTTAAAATCTACATGTTTTCTCAACATCTTTTTTAGCCAAGTATGTATGTATTTTTGTCCAATATCGCTTTACTTTAACATATGTCCACCATACATGCTAATAAGTACCTGACTTGTGATTACATTTCCATCATCTATCTGATATATTTTTAAACATTTTTGCTAGCCTTGCTGGTGGCAAGTGCCATCTATAAAACATTTTATATAAGTTTTCTTTGCAAGAGGTTGACATTATCAATTTATAATTTCTTTCCCACAAGTTTTGCCATTTCTCTAAATCTATATTGTATCCAAAATTCTTTGCCCATCTTATCACTGTTTCTTTTTCCATTTTCAAATTCAATAAAAAGTTATACATTTTCTTAATTAGCTTCTCATCAGAGGTTAATAATATGTGATCAAACAAGGTCTGCTCTTTATAAAATCCATACAGTTTAACATCTTTGTCATATCACACTTGGTTTTGTAAATATGCCCACCATGATAGATCAATACCCTGATTTTCCATCTGTTGTTTAGATTTCAAATTCCCTTCAGAGTTTAGAATATCTTTATATGTCCATATTTTCTCAAGACTGACTAAATTTGGATGTACAAATGCTTCCACTGTTGAGAGCCATCCTGGAATTTTCAAGTATATTTTACATTTTATTTTTTCCCATGTTAGTAATAATGCATTTCTAATATAGTGGTTTTGAAAATATTTATGAATTTTATTTTACCATAAGAAAACGTGCCAACCGAATTGTAAGTCATGTCCCTCCAAATAAAACAGCCTTTTATTTCTAAGAGTTATCCATTCTTTTACCCATGTTAATACTCTGGCAGGCCAAAACCTCTATTTTCCTTAGCTTCTTGTAAAATTTTCAATTTAATTCTAGCTTTCTTTCCTTGCCAAATAAAATTTAAAATTAGAGAATTTTTTCTCCAGTTTTATAGGTATTGTTTGAAATAAAAACAATATTTTGGGTAATATATTCATTTTCACCGTAGCAATTCTTCCTAACGTTGACAGTTGCAAGTTTTTCCATCTTTCCAAGTCAAGTTTTATTTGATTCGGTAGTTTTATATCGTTATCTTCCTTTATCGTTGAACATCTTGCTGTCAGGTATATTCCCAAGTATTTAACCTTTTTGACTATTTGTAATTCTGTTTTTTCTGACATTTGTTTTTTGTTTTTTTGTTTATCTGTAAGATTTTTAACTATCACTTTGGGTTTTTTTCTGTTTATCTTCAGTCCTGCTATCTCTCCAAACTGTTCTATCGTTTCTAATAATTTAGGAATCATCTCTAAAGATTCCTCTAGGATGAATACAAGTCATCTGCAAATGCTTGCAATTTATAAGTTTCACCTTTTATTTCTAGTCCTTTAATTACTGGGTCTTGTCTAATATTTCTATTTAAAACTTCCAGAGTTAAAATAAATAACAATGGGGATAGTGGACATCCTTATCTTGTGCCTTTTCTTGAGATTCTCTGTATAATCTCCATTTACAATCACTTTTGCTGTTTATTTGTGATATATTGTTGTAATTATATTTATAAAATTTTGTCCAAAGTCCATTGTTTTTAACTGTTGAGTTATAAATTGCCAGGAAACATTATCAAATGCCTTTTGAGCATCTAGAAATACCAATGCCAATTGTTTCCCTAGATGCATTTCATAATATTCCAATATGTCCATTATAACTCTTAAATTATTTTTTATTTGTCTCTTTGGTAGAAATCCATTTTGATCCGGATGTATAATTCAGTTAGAAATCTTTTCAGTCTCTCCGCTATTATTGAAGTAAAGATTTTATAGTCCACATTTAGTAATGATATCGGTCTGTAATTTTTTATCTGTGTCATCTGAGTCCTCTTTTAGTATCAAAGTAATATTTGCTACTGTCCATGTGTTTGGGAGTTTAGCCTCCAATAAAAGTTCATTACACACATCTTTCAATGATACACTTAATGTATCTTGTAGACATTTGTACAACTCTTCCGGGAGCCCATCTGGTCCCGGTGTTTTTTCGTTTTCTTGTCTTCTTATAGTCTTTGTCAGTTCCATCATTGTTATTTTCTCATATAACATAGTTTTAAAGTTTTCTGGATTTTTTAGTAAATTATTTTTTTCCATATATTGAATCATTTCCTCCCATGAAATTTCTTCTATAGCATATAGTTTCTCATAATATTCTTTAATTATCTTTTTTATTGCTTCATTTTTAAATTGTAAACAGCCTTTTTCATCTACTAAGTTATTTATGAATTTTTTCTCCTGTTTTTTGAGTTTGTAAGCTAGCCATCTTCCTGGTTTATTTGCATTTTCAAAAAAGTTTCGTTTTGCTCTTTTAATTTGCTGTGCCAATTTTCCTGATTTTATTAAATTAAATTAAATATTTAATTTAATTTAAATTCTTCCCTTAACAGTATATATTGTTGTCTTTTTTCTTTGTTTTTTTCACCATGTATGTTATAGCTATACCTCTAAAGTATGCTTTGGCTATGTCCCATACATTTTGTAATGCTGTATCTTCTTTTTTATTTTCTTTTTTAAAAAAAGCTCCATTTCTTTTGTTGCTAATTCCATAAATTCTTTCTCTTTTAATATGGATTGGTTCAAGGTCCATCTTAGGGGTTTTTTTGTATTCCTTTCCACATCATTTTTAAAGGATTATGGTCTGCCCAAGTGCCTAATTTTATCTCAATCTCCTGCATATTGGTTATTAATACAGGCGTCATCCAAATCATGTCAATTCTGGACCAAGATTTATGGCTATTTGAGTAAAATGTATATTGTAGTTTTTCTGGATTAGTTTCTCTCCAAGTATCTTGTACACAAATTTCATCTATCGTTAAAAAAAGTCTTAGGTAATCTTTTTCTTTGTTTTCCTGTTTTGCTACTTTTATAGTCTAATGACCCATCTACTATTGCATTAAAATCCCCTACTAGGCAAAAGTTTTGATATTCCATTTCTGCTATTTTTCTATGAAGATTTTGATAGATTTCTTCTTGTTTATTACTATCATATATTACTACTGTTTTGATGTAAAAATATTTCTACCATCACAATTCTTCCTTCTTCATCTGAATAAATCATTCTAGAATCTATTGTCTCTTTAACATATACAGCTACTCCTCTTTTTTTTTGTGCTGATGTATAATAAGAGTTTTCTAATTCTTGGGTATTCCAAAAGTTTATAATATTGTTTTTTATATGTATCTCTTGCAGACAAATTATATCAATATTTATTCTGTAATTTTTTTAAAGATTCTGTTCCTTTTTGATGGGGAATTCGATCCATTTATATTCACTGAAAAAAATCCGTTTTCCTTCTCCATTTTATTTACTTATATTTGCTGATAATCTTGACAGGATACAACCAGAGGGTGCTAAATATTCTAAACAAAATTGAGAAAGAGAGAGAAAGAGAGAGAGAGAGAGAGAGAGAAAAGGAGAGAGAGAGAGAGAAGAAAGAAAGAAAGAAAGATGAATCTTTCACTCACCCATATAGGGGGGGGGGGAAGTAGATAGGAGTGGAACACTTAATTGAATACCCAGATGGCCAGATTGCAGTGGGACCCCAAGCCCATTGTGCTATGCTGGGTTTAGGCAACTAATTGTGTGAAATTGTTATCAGGAATGCAATTAGAGTATAGTGCATGTTCCTTGGCAGGTCTCAACCAAATGGAAGGCTCTTAATTGGTAATTTAATTGCTTCCAAGCAGGTGAAGTTTTCTTCTCCTCTGGGGCTAGCACTGTGTATAGCAGCCTATCTTACTGAGCAAAGCAAAGCATATCCCATTCTTGTTAGCACAGAAAGGAAGAAAAAGCAACTTACCATTTTTTTAAAAAAGGAATTTCAAAAGCCTTCCTATTCCTTATTGCCTGTCCAAGGATAAAGACAATCGTAAAATGTTAAAAGAAGTGGAGTTGATTTGATTGTGCTTCTGGTGTTCTGTAGACAAACATATGTTTTTCTCTCATGGGGAGAATTCTGTCAAAATTAGTTATGTGGGTTTTCACAATAGTTCAGCCGGAATGGGAAAGTAAGTGCAGCAGGGGAAAGCACCTATTGGCTGCTACTTGTGTATCATCAACACAGATATGTGTAAATCCGTAAAGGAGTTTTACAACTGTGTTATCAGTGCTTACTTTTTCTTAACTGAAAGTCAAAGAAAGAATATATAATGACTGTATGTACAGTGCATTTTTTTTTATAAAAAGCAGCCTGTTTAATGCATAATACCGGTAAGTACAAGGCTGGCAAGATTATGCATAATACCGGTAAGTACAAGGCTGGCAAGATTATACACAAATACATTATGTTTCTTTTGTTTCAGCAGTTTATTGCTGAAACTGTCTTTGCTTTGAGCAAGAAGGATGGCAAAGAATGAGGGAGGAGACACTTAAATTATCTTCCTTGTACTATTACAACCCTTCCCCCAAACAATACAATGGATAATGAGGTGATAGTTACATCATTATTTGTCAGAATGAAAATAATCTACTGTGCCACATATGCCCCAATCTCTGATATGACCTCAACATAAACAGTTGGTTAGATCCAAAGTTAGATATAAACTAAACAACTAAACTACAGCTTACAGCCTTTCAAAATTTTAGTTTTTAAAAACTTGTTATAACATTATTACAATTATAATTAAAAATTCATATATGAATATCTCCATAAAGTAAGCCCTCCTATTTTCCATTAGCTTTTAACAAATGGAGCCTCTACTGCTTCTCATAATTTAGGGTCTCACCATGTCTAAATCCAGCCCTGTGGCTGCTACTATGACTGTCTAGTACTGGATATCTAAAGTTGGCTAGTGACAATTTGATGTTAAATTACTATTTTAAAATTATGTATTATTATGCTTATATATAAGGTAACCTTTGAAAAATGGTTACAAAGCTTCAATTTATGCTGCAATGGCATCTGGAATTCTCAGCAGTTTATTTAGAGAAGCCAAATGACATAATTTTTTTTAGAAAGTATGTTGGTGTCCTCGACAAGGATGAATTCAAGAGGTGCTGATATTTTTTAAAAATTATATTACATTAAATTTAAATAAAAAGTAGTTCCATCTACCATATTCATTGTCATATAATTAACTCTGTCATGGAAGCCCAAAGTTAAATCTAACAATAGTCTGTGTTAATTTGATGCTTAAGAAATCACATTTGTAACAGTAATTACATTGATGATATTGAAGAGCAGCTATTCCAAAACAAAAACTCAGATTTAACCAATCAACAGAGGGTGAGTCCACCTTCAATAGCAAGATTTGAAAGTCTTGTATTGGCACTTCAGTAATACCTGCTTTATATGCACGATATTCTAATATGAATACCTGAGAAGATGCTGGGAGTCAGCGTAGATAATACTGAGCCAGAAAGACCAATAATCTGATTTAGAATAAGAAAGCTCCAAATGTTTTTGTATTGACTGCTTGAAGAAATGGCAAATATGCACTTCTTTTATCATAGATTTTTAAAATTTAAATTTGGTAACAATTATGGAGGGCTTTCATTTAGCTGTTGTTCAGTGCAAGGAACATGTTATTATTGTACATTCTATTTATAAAAGAGTATCAATATTTAAAGAATAGCTTAAGCAACAAATACGTAAAATGAGTGGGCAACCTTTTGCATCTCCAGAAAAATGCATTTCTAAAGTTGGCAATAAATGGAGAAAAACACATTCGTGACATTTTTGGGGGGAAAAAATAGAAAGAAGGATTTTAAAACTATGTGATTTCTAGCAGCCAAAAAATTCTCCATCTCAAATCCAACATATTTTGTAGAATTCATGATTAAATTCTTTCATCTTTAAATCTGTTCTATATAATCAGACCCTCTGTATAAATGGTGAGAAAATCTTTCCATATATTCACAGGCACTTCTTGTCTTTATTATATTATAGGTCTGAAGCCCAGCAACTTCTTTTAGAAACAAGTTCCAGAGCTGAAACATGAATCATGTTACACTAATATCTATGCATATGCAATGATCTGCCCACCTGTCCAAATTGGGACAGGGAATGACAATTTCCCAGCTACTATCAGCTGACTGACCTCTTTCAACCTTCTCATGCAGGACATTCTTCCCATCCATCATCTGTCATTCAGAACTGGATGTCCCAGAATCGATCAACCATTTGTCCCTGCTGCCTTTTAACAAGATTTTGTTCAAGAGGGTGGGTATTTTATTTTGGTTTATCAGAAAGTCACAGCAGTGCCTAGCTGATAACAGGCTGTTGTATACAACCACACAATTCAGCTTCTCTGTGACAAATAGAACAAGAAGCAGAAAAAGCAGACAATCTTGGAATGATGGAAGGAGAAAGAGCAGAGTACTTCTGTGTTGTATAGATCCTGTTCTGGGCTTATACAGAAGAAGTTGGTGGTTTGACATATGGACTCAGCTCTCTTATTCTATTGTTCCTTAATGGTACCCCAAATCCATTGCATTTTGCTTCTTAGAAAGAACATTCCTGCACAAATAGAATAATTAAATAATAGCTAAAGGGTGGGTTATCCAGTTATGATGTTAATAACAAGTCAAAGAGAATAAAAGGAATAAAATGTAAGTATTCTTGGGGCTATTTTATTTCCAATTGTCTATGAAATGGAAATGTGTTTTCTAGCCATTACAGCAGTTATGTAATTTTATTGCATTTATTATATATAAAATCTATTCCCTAATCCTGGTCAAGGAGATGATCAACAATTCTGACCTGAACAAAATTAAAATAATTTAGAAATAAAAATAATTACAAGAAAATATTATTTAGTGAAAACAAATAGACACCGAAAATAGGACATTACATCTGATGAAATTTACATTACATTCAAATTAAATGCTTTAACCAGATGGTAAAAAATACTGGAAAGATCAGCTATGGTTGCCATCATTCTGTTTCCGGAAACTGAACCCAGAAAAGAGTCTTTCCTTTAGAGCTGAATAATTTTATGCTGTCTCACTCTTATATAATTCAATATATCAACAGTTAGCCTGACTGTTTTGGGAAGTTTGTTCTTAATTCTGTTTAATGGTACCCTTATTTAATAGTATTTCATAGAACTGCTCCAAAGATCTGCTATGATATTACTTCTGCTTCAGGTATAGCTTAATACAGGTAGTCCTCAACTTACGAGCACCACTGAGCCCAAAATTTATGTTGCTAGGTGAGAAATTTGTTAAGTGAGTTTTGCCTCATTTTACAACTTTTCTTGCCACATTTGTTAAGTGAATCACTGCAGTTGTTAAATTAGTAATACGGTTGATAAGTGAATCTGATTTCCCCATTGACTTTGCTTGGCAAAAGGTTCCAAAAGGTGATCACATGACCCCAGGACACTGCAACTGTCATAAATGTGAGTCAGTTGTCAAGCATTCAAATATAAATTACGTGACCATGAGGATGCTGCAACGGTCATAAGTGTGAAAAATGGTCATAAGTCACTTTCTTCAGTGCAGTTGTAACTTCAAAAGGGTCATTAAGTGAACTGTTGTAAGTCAAGGACCACCTGTACTGTACAACTGTTAAAACTATGGTTTAGGCCAAGAGCAAATATCTCTTGGCCTGGAGTGGCAAGTTTTAGTCTCCAGTTTCATGAAATTGTGCTGCCAACATTTTGTAGGAAAATGCCCAATTTTGGGCAGCACATCTTTTTTTCAAAGGTGAAAACAAGAGCTGGAGACACAGGATTTAAACCAATTTAGGGATATGTTAAAGATAGAAATATGAATGATTTTCATATTTCAGAAACATCTGTTCCACTCTCACTTTAAAGACACTCAAAAATGCTAACATGGAGTTAGTTTCACAAATGGATCCAAAGAGCACTGTGTTCCCATCTTTGTCCTCACTCAGAGAATGTGTGTTGTATACAAAAAAGAGGGTAATAAATAAGTAAATAAATGATAATAAAACAATGGCTAATGTATAGAAGTGTTGGATGAATACATCATATGATGTATCTGATGTATGTTGATATTTCAGAGGGAAAAAACAGTTTATCTGAGGCCTTCCTTAGTTGTCATACTTTCTAACAATATTATTATTGGCAATACAAAGGTTTTATTATGAATTCAAGTGCTCCTGGCTGGGAAAGGGCTGCAGACAAAAACCTAATCAAGATGCTGACCAAGAGTGATTATCTTTCCAAAATAAGTGCTGGTCCTGAGTTCATGAAGTAGCTGATTTTGATGTTATTGAAGAGAAAAATTAAACCTATTTATTTAAGGTATTGTAATTATTACTGTAATTGTGATATTTGTGCTGATGTTTTGAGCATCAGCATGCCTTCTGCTGCTAAAAAAATGTTGCAAGGATAATATTGTAGTATTTTTCTTGGAACTGTAAAGCAGGCAGTTTCCCATGGCAGTAACCAGAGCTACCTGAAAGATATGATCAAAACAATCAAAATAGTGGCCACAATGATGCAATCTTGACTTTTATGTGCAATACACATAACAAACAGAGCTTCAATCAACAGTTTGAGCCACCATCTTAATTTTTTTTTTAACAATACCTATGGACATCCCTAGAAACAAGTCTCACTTCACAATGCCTCCGATGATACTTCAAGTCCAAGGTAAGGTGGATCATCAGCTAGAGTGGTGATTTTCATGCTCACACAGTGGCCAGCTGGAAGAATTAATGAGGTTCCTTGGCAGCCAATAGTGAGGATAACATAGGGTTGCACGAATTGATTCTGAGCATTGGGGATCCCACTGGAAATATAGTATCTTCCAGAAGTGCTTGGAATTCTGATGAAACAATTTCTAATTCACATTAGCCATAAATAACATATTTTGAGACATACTAATACTTTCCCAGCACTTGTAGTTAAAGGAAGATTCCTTTTAAAATGGTTTCATTATTGCCTCCTTTAGGCAAACTTGAGCTTTTTGAATAGAGAATGTCTTTAAACAGAGGACTGTTTTATCTGAAGACAGACAGATGGCTAGCCTAGAATAGAAATACAAAAAATACATAATTTCAAAGACAACATGATTCCTTAGATGCAGGAAGTAGGAAGGAAAGGGGCATAACTGTTTTTCCTGAAAGTATTTTGGCAAGATATTGAATTAAATTCTAGCATATGAAACATCCTGAATTCTAGCACATGAAACAGAAAGACTAAGAGTGTTCATGGTACCCTTTCAAGAGCATCAATGCAGAGTAAACCGTAGCAGTGTAAAATACAACCATCTGGCAAGTTGTGCTGAAGGCCCATGTTGCAGGAGGATTTGAATTGTTCATCATTCTGCTCTCAGGCATCAAGGGACCAAAACCCAACTCCCAGTTGGGGAAGGGGAGAGGGGAGACTACTCTCCTGAGGAAATACAAACAGCTCAACTTCTCCCAGGTCTTCTGAGGGGAGTTTTTGCTTTGCTGGGTGGCGATCTTCTCCATTAGCTCCTCAATCTTGCGAAGATAATGCATTGCCGGCATGAAGCTGTTCTGTTCATTTGGGGAAAGAAAGGGGGAGGGGTTGGAAGGAGCTGAAAAATGAGGATGGAATGCTAGGTGCTTAGGCAAATGCAAATTAGCACCAAGCCTGTAACAGTCATAGCTATAGGAAGTGAGTGACTTGGACCTGTTCACTCCAGGCACTCAGAGGTCTACTAAGGAAATCTGAGTGGAAAGGAGGCAGAACCAAAAAGCTCACTCCATACGGACCATTGAATCCCTCTCCCTTTAAATCCACAGCTTAAATACTGCACCTTAACCAGTTCTTGAATTCCTTTCTTTAAAAAACACACATGTACCTTCAGTCACGGAATGAACAGAACGGGGGCAAGTGGGAAATTAATGACGCCAATTTGTAAATTGGAAGGAAAAGAACAGACATATACAAGGGGAAAAATTGATTAGAAAGAGAATCTTCTGGGCATTTAGAGATCTGTTGGAAATATTGAAAAGAATATGGAAATAAATAGAAATGGAAAGCAGACGATTGAGATAATGTATTTACTCTCTGGTTTTCTCTGTTAATTGTTCTAACAGTATTTTCCTTAAGGGGATGAGTATACAGATGAAAAAAATGTCTAAATTGAGAAGGACCTTGAATCTGATTCTCCTTATGTATCACCAGGGCTTTTTTTCTCATAGAACGCCCAGAACAGAGTTCCGGCACCTTTTTTGGATGGAACATTGTAGGGTAGGCAAAGCGGGTTGTATGACGTGTGTGAGTTCCAGCACCTTTTTTTTTTTTTTTTACAAAAAAAGCACTGTGTATCATTCTCCTGGATCTACACTGTTCCATATCATTCTCTGTGCTTGTTCCATGAATTGTTAATCACATATATTTTTAGTTTGAAAGTAGCCATTGTCAGACTTATTTCCTGAAAGAATAATCCATTCCTTTTTTCTTTCTTTTAAAGTAAGCTATAACAAAAGAGTTTATTGATTGAGTAAATCCTGTACATAGGACCTGCTATACTATTTTCTTTTCTTTGCTATGAACAGTACACATCTCTGATGATGGCAAGTTTAATAATCATGATGATGATGATGATGATGATGATGATGATGATGATGATGATGATGATGCTGGAAGGGACCTTGGAGGTCTTCTAGTCCAACCCCCTGTTCAGGAAGGAAACCCTATACTATTTCAGACAAATGGTTGTTCAGTTTCTTCTTAAAAACTTCCAATGTTGGAGCATTCACCACTTCTGGAGACAGGTTGTTCCACTGATTAATTGTTCTAACTGTCAGGAAATTTCTCCTTAATTCCTGACAGTTAGAACAATTAATCAGTGGAACAATTTGCCTCCAGAAGTTATGAATGCTCCAACACTGGAAGTTTTATTATTTCTCATTAACAGCCAATACAATAGCATATTGATTGGCACTAGAGATCAATAGGTAAGAAATCTTCTGCAGGGAATTCATACATTTATATTAATAAAAGAACAAGATAGCTTTCTAATAAAAATACTGCTGGTTTTCTTTCACAAAAAAGAGTCTCTCCCTTTCCCAGTGACAGATTTGAATTAAAAAAGGATGCATAAATTATTAGAGGATTCTCTCTACTGTATATAATATATACACTGAGTAGCTGCTAATTGTCATTAACAATAATAAAGTGAGTTGGAGAGAAACAAAAATTTACCATCTCTATGGATGGAAACACACACAAACACACAGACATACAGACACACAGACATAGAGATAAGAAGATTTAGACAGAGAGGGGACAGAAAGAAAAACTACAGGCCAAAAATGAAGTGGATGGATGAAAAGTATAAGGAACTGACAAATCAGAAGGAAAATGAAGATGGTAGAGATTATATAGAAACATATTTAAGAAGAATAAGAATAAATAAGTAATTACTAATAGTAACTAGTAATTTCAGCATCACATCTCAGATAAGATAAGCACTTAAAATGAAGAAAGAATAATAAGAGGAAGGAAGGAAGGAAGGAAGGAAGGAAGGAAGGAAGGATTTTGCAAAATACAAGGAGAGAGAGAGAGAATAAGAGAATGAAGTGAATAGAACATAAGGCAAGATAAAAGGTCAGGCAGAAGCCCACAGCTTTTCAGCAACCTACACCGATGTACAAAGACTCTTTTATTTACCCATTACCACAACACACATCACTCTACCACCCCCTTCCTTTTGGACTCATTTTTCTCCTTGTCAGTCCCAGGGCTGACTGATCCTTGTCAGGGAAGTTCTGACCCTTGCTCCCCTGCTTCTCCGAGGTCACTGCTTGACCTCCTGACTCAAGGAAGAGGCCCAGGTGGAGCAGCTGCAGCACCTCAGGGGCCAGCAATGGTGGCGCTGGGTCACAGGAGGTGGCAAAAGGGGCTGTGTGAAACCTTCTTCTTTACTGTCCCTTTCACAAGCCCTGCAGCTGGGGTTACATTAGTTCCACTGCATGTGAGGAGAAAGGCCTATTATAGATAGGAATAAAATAGTCTTCAGGATTCAAATTTCTTGGGGTTGCTATGGAAACCAGGAGGCTCTCTGGCTCTGTGTGGGGATGAAGTCTGTCTTTTGCTATTTCCAGTGCCACCAACACAACCCAAATGAAACAAATACATTGGCTTTCTGGCACTTGACAAAGTATATCAGTTTCAAATTGAAGCAGGCAGGGATCCATAACACAGGCATCCATGAGGATCTTGCTATAAAATGGTTTTCTGTTGATTACACCAATTCATTCTTGCCACTACTTTTGGTGGTTAGATCATAATCAGTTATGTTTTATGATTAGAATACTATTTTTATGTGTATTTCCCAGGAAGGTTTAGAAGAGTCATATAGCCATTTTCTGGCTTTCTAGGAAAAAAATTCGAGCCAACTGTATCTTTGGGGCATGGTAACAAACTGCAAATATTGACGGAAAGCCTATGTGAAATAGTCACTGAATTAGATGACCAGCTTGGCACCAAGTAATCTAAAAGATGCTGCTTGATTGTCAATATTACCTGAAAAGCTTCTGCATGCAAAAGTGGAGCATCTTGTCCTTTATGTGAGAAAAGAAAAACTTTTTAGTCGCTCTACCAGAATTATCTACTCTTGTTCTTTTTATGGAACATAGAAAAGTGTAACATGGTTCTTTCCTTTTCCACTACTGCTTTACTCTTACATCATCTCTCTGAAGTAAGCAATAACCAGCCTCATGGTTGATTGTGGTCTGTGGTTCAAATCTCCCAGGTCCTTGATCTATCTTAATTTTAGCAATCCAGTGTTTGTCTCATTTTGCACAGAATAGTATATCTAATGTCTTTTCTGAAAGGAGGGTTGAAATAGAATTGAAGTATGGTCATTAATGCTTTGTTAATATATTGAGGTTAGTAATTTAAGAAGATTAGTGGGAGTGCAACTTGAATGTAGTACAAGTACAGCTATTCATTTTTATTATTCTCCCCCAGTACTAACATGTAAGACAATCTTATGCCTGCTAGCCGAAACAGTTTTAGTTGAAAAAGCAAAAGCTGGTAAATTTAAGAAATATTTTTCAAATATTATTTTAAAAATGAGAAAAAAAGACAACATTCAAATTATCTCATAATTACAGCACATCGTTTATTCCAGCCTAATAATATGAACTTTCTCCACTAAGGTTTTCTGAACTCTAAAGAAAGTATAGTGCAATATTATAAATAGCATACCTTACTCTGTTTATACAAATTTGCATAATTTATTTTATTAAATTATAAATTATTTTGTCAGAATTTATTATCTTTTTACTAATTGTGGAGAGGTAAACAAAGACCTTTTGCAAATGCAAGTACAATGTTAACTGATTCTCACCCTCATATCTCTATATTTCCAAGGTGCTACAGAATTTTTGTGGATCCCTGGAAGCTGTGTGAATTAACTAAATGTTCAGCCCCTGCTCCTGAAGAAACACTGTGAAGACAATTTTGCAATGTGTGATACAAACTTCCACCTTTCCACCATTACCTTCTGCCTGATGGCTGCTTGCCATCAAACTCCTATCCTCTGCAATTGTTCTGATGAACAACTTTGCCATTCCTCTCACAGCATCCAGCTGAGAGAGACCTTCATGTGGTGTGTGTGTGTGTGTGTGTGTGTGTGTGTGTGTGTGTGTGTGTGTGTGCAAAAAGCAAATAAAATAGTAGGGGAATGTGGGCCACCAGCTGATTGCCATATTTGATGACCTTCTTTGACCAATTTATGAATGAGCACTGGAAGCATGGGAAGACCAAGAAAAAATGTATCATATTAATATTATATTATGTGGCAGTTTGGACTTCAGACCCTTTCCACACTATTCAGTGCTATAAATTGCTATCCACCCAATTGCTAATCCCTAATTGCTTCTACTGTGGCTGTTCTGCCTCACTGCTAATTTGTGTGGGTGCTACTTGTTAAAGACAAACTGAATAGTTTTTGGCTCTGACTTTGCTGTTACCCTGTTTCAGCACATTACCAAACAGCAGGAAGGATACACATTAATCAAGGGACTATAGTAGTGAAGAGGAAGACCTAAATTCAGGATTCTGATTGAGCTTTCCTAAGTGGCTTTGTCTGTCCCTTTTGTCATGCCTAATTTGGACAACACGAAATAATGAGCAGAAATAACCTCAGAGAAGAAGGAGGCAAACCTTATCATGATTATCCTACTAGTTAGATTTAATAGAGTTGGAGAACTGGTCAGCTGCTGGGCAACTACATCTCCTGCTTCAGATAAAGAAAGAGGAACATGATTGCAGGGACAAATACAAAGAAATTGGCAAAGCATCAGTACGCACTACTCTTCCTCCTCAAATGATATAAGCCTGCTCCTCTCCCATTTATCTTGCCAGAAGTTTGTCAAAAGTAGGGAAGTGGGTATAAAACAAGTTTAGAAACAGAAGTGCTAATGAAGTAGGCAAACAGTGGGAAAGAAAGGGCTCAATGACCAAGGTTAACAGATTTGCATACCTTGAGGCTATTGTTGGGCAGGATTGGAATAAGAGAGAATAACTTGATGATGATGATGATGATGATGATGATGATGATGATGATGATGATGATGATGATGATGATGATAGTGTTATCCATTAAATTGTGTCTGACTCTTGGCAGTTTTATGGGCCAGGTATCTTGACATCTTCTGATCTTCCACTATTTCTTTGAGTTTTTCTATATTCTGGCTGGTGTCAGCTTTTATGGTGTCCAACCACCATGTTCTTTGATGGCTTGGTTTTCTTTTACTACTAACTCTTCCAAATATAATTGCTTTCTCCAGTGAATTCCCCTGCATGGCATGGTCAAAGTAAGTGAGACACAGTTTCGTGATTTTGCCTTGTAATGACATGTCTGGTGTTATGTGCTCCAGTACTTGCTTGTTAGTCACCTTTGCTAACCAAGGAATACATAGGAGCCTTCTCGAGCAATGTAGCTCAGATGAGCGGATTTTCTTTCTGTCTTGCTTTTTTAAGGTCCAGCTTTCACAATTATGGGTAGGTAGCAAAAACACAATAGAGTGGACTAACCTACATTTGTTTGCCAGGCTGATGTCCTTGCCTTTCCATATTTGGGTCAGGTTCATCATTGCTGTGTGACCCAGTGCAATCCCACATTTTATTTTTGGGCTGCATTCACCACTTTAGTAATCTGAGATCCTATTAATTTTCCCATACATTCTATCTGTTCACAGTCAATTTCAATGTTGATGTTTCCCTTCCTTGCAGTGGTCATGAGCTTAGTATTTTTGATGTTCAGAAAAAGACCAACATTCTCACTTTCTTCTTTGATTTTCTTGATCAGATGTTCCAGACCTTCTTTGGTTTATACCTGTTCAGATAATGATGCATTAGGGCTCTCTTACTCATGGGATGAAGGCAAGATAAGGGGAAAATCATGGAGCATAAAAACCATGTTGCAGTGTTAAGTACCAGTGGAAATAAGTCCCATGCTCACCCCCATTGCCAATTTTCTCTAAAAGAAAATAAGGACAATAGGGATATCACTATGTTCTATTCCATTTTTCTTGTTTAGTTTCTGTTACTCCCGATTGCTATGAAATGTAGTAGGATTGAGAAAATATAGGCTATGCATACTCAGAAATATTTCATTTATAACTACATCATAGTTCTGCTCACAGTGAATTAGAGCGCTGCTGATCTCTTGAATTTTGCATCTTATCTACCCTGAAAATTTTTAAAGGACAAGTAAAGCACTTACATGCATAATATACAGTCTCATTAAAGACTAATTACTGTACACTTTTAGCATACTTCATGGCAGTCCAACCTAGCCCTCAGAGAAGAAGACAGAAGCACCAAACCACTGTTCAAACCTGCCAACTGGGCATCAATACAAGTTTCTGTCATCAGGCAGAGATTGGCCAAGGCACCTGCAGCCCCACTCCCTCCCTCTGCTAAATCCAGTCAGCACCCAGTAGGTATTTATGATTGCTTTAAAGAGGAGTGACAAGGTCTTTTAATAACCCTGACAGGCCTCTATGTTTTAATAGATTGGGGAGATGGAGGAGAGCGAGTCAAGCTGAATTGTCAAAGCCCGCTTTTCTTTACAGTTCCCCCCATCGACAATATGACACAATAAAAGATGGGACACGATCCTTTCTTTTCTCCTTCACTTTAATGGACAGCCTGTCATCTTTCACTGCTAAACAAGCTCCTTGACCACTAAGTGTTACTTACCTCTTCTGGCTAAATGACAGATGCCCAAGGCTTAGACTGGGGAAATTCCTTCTGCATGCAAATGCATTTCCATCATATGGATTTTTCAAACTTTTGTCTAAACCTTGTAGGTAAGAGTTGGGTTGTACAACAAACAAATAGGACATTTGAGATAAATAGTTCTACCTGTATCTTTCATGTGTTTTACATAATGCTGTAGCAGTTCATTTCTGTCTTAGTGAAGCTATAATAGATTTTTCCAGTGGTTTTTCACTCCTGTTAGCAGTTTTGGCTTGTTTTAAAAGACCCACCAACCATTTCATAATGATATGGCTACACTCCCTAGCAATGTACAGTATTGGTTCTGACATGTAGCATATGTCAATAGACTGATAGAATTTGTGGAAGGAACACATGTTCCTTAGGAAAGTTTTCCTATACATACTCTACAAAAACAAAGGAAACATAGAAAAGTGGGGACCTTGAGGCAATTTCCTTGAATAAGAAAGACAATTTGTTCACAATGTGCTTATTTCTCATACAATTTAATAAACTTGTATCTGATTGACTATATCCCTTTATATTGCAAGCAGAACTTGTAGCTTTCTCCACTTAAAAAGAGCTTGTCAGAATTCTTATATGCTATTTTTTTGTTAAATCAGTGTTTTTCAAACTTGGCAATTGTGAAATGTATGGACTTCAACTCCCAGAATTCCCTAGCCTGTTAGAAGTTAAAGTCCACACATCTTAAAGTTGTCAAGTCTAAAAAACACTCCATTAAAACCATCCATGCTGTTGTGTGCTTCGGTTGCGAGCGAGTAATGAAGACACATGGCGATGTTAAACAAACGCTTTATTCTCTTCCACAACAACCGAGCAAAAGCAAAAGGCACGCAGGCCTTTTTATATGGCCAGAAACCCGTACAGTGTCAACCAATAGGAACAGAGCGTTTCGCGCCTTGTGCATGCGCACAAGGCCGGCGCCGCTCTGTCTGATCCTGGGCAGCTTTTGGAATGCCTGGGACCAATGCAACGTCCCGAGCCTGCTTTTGCAGGCTCAGGACACAACACCCCTCCCCCCTAGATGGAGCATATTTCACGTACACACGTGTATGTCATGCAATGGGAAGAGTGGCATACAGTTGCATTATTCAAATGCAAAGGGTGTGGAATACACGAGGCTGCCCACAGGCGAACCCCTTTCACTATTTATTATTGGGAATAAATGTATCCGAAATCAATAAACTAATACAGATAACCCACTCACGAGTTATTCCCTTTAATCAGAGGTCTCCTGAGCCTGGCCTCATGATTTGACAGCAACCTCACAAAATCTCTCAGATGTTTGGGCGGACACTTTGCCCGCTGCGACCTCCAAAAGGCCATAGAGATTGCCTGGCTCGCCTGCTCGCCCACCAGGCTAGGCAGGCCAGGATGTTGCTGCACTAAGTTCCCAGGTGACCCTGGTGAGGGTGCCTGGCCTACCTGCTTGCCTACCAGGCTAGGCAGGCCAGGACTTTGCTGCCCCAAATACCCGGTTGACCCTCCCAGCTGCTGACTGGCTGGACCCTCTAAGTCCAAGCCAGCATACCTTGGAGGGGTGAAAATCCCCGGGTCCACAATGGACCCCTCTTGGGAACACTGTCCCTCGAGCCCAAGGCCAGCAGATGGAGAATCCTGGGTAGCGGAAGTGCCCCAGTACTCAGTGGCCCTCAAGCACGCGTCAAAGGTGCCAGAGTCAGGAGTCACCTCCATAGCAACCCCCTTTGCTAGTGCCTTCCTTTTGGGAGCAATTGCGGAATTAGGCAAGTGCCCCTGATGGAATTCCTTTTCTCTTGCTGCTTGTGATTTGGGTGGATACCCCCGGTCAGTCTCCCCGTCTGGAGCACTATCTGTCAAATGTGAATACTGTGGATACCCCCAGTGTGACTCCCTGTCTGGAGTAATTATGGATGTGTGAGATGATTCCCTATCCAATGAATTCCTATTTGGAGCACTTGCAGAACCTTGGGATGAATCCCAAACAGCCTCTGTAGCAGCTAGTGAGGGCCTGTTAGGCCTGGAAAACTGCGACCCAGAATGCATATTATGGTCCTCCTCCCCCCCCCCAAAGCAGAGCCAGGAGCGGAAGGGTGAGAGTCCAGTCTCCAACGCAATTGGTCTATGTGCCTGCGAAGAACGCGGCCATCACCCAAGGCAACTTCATAGGACAACGGTCCAGAGACTTTGCAGACCATAGCCGTAACCCAAAGATGTCCAGGCCCATAGTTTCTTGCCCAAACCGGATCGCCCACCTGTAGTCTCCTAGGTGCCCGCAGCTGTGACACCTGTGAAGCCACCCGGTCAGGGTGCAGCCTGTCCAGTTTAGTAATGAGGCGGCGACCCCAGCGGAGTTCAGCAGGGCTCTTCCCTGTAGCTGTGCATGGTGTGGTGTGGTATGCAAGAAGGAAATCTACTAACCTGTGATGCCAGTTACTATAAGTCAGTTTCTTGAGAGCATCTTTGGTGGTGTGCACCATTCTCTCTGCCAGTCCGTTGAAGGATGGATGGAAGGGAGCCGATGTGGCATGCCAGATCAGATTGGCTTGAAGAAAAGCCTGGAACTCAGAAGATGTAAATTGAGGGCCATTATCAAAAACCAGAACATCTGGAAGACGGTGAAATGCAAAAATTCCTCTTAACACCTGGGTGGTCCTGGCAGTAGTGTTGGAGGAAACAGGAACAACCTCTAGCCACTTGGAATGGCTATCAACAACAACCAGGAAGAATTGCCCCTGAAAGGGCCCAGCATAATCTATATGCACTCTAGACCATGGGATTTGAATTTCCTCCCACCTATGTACTGGGGCCTGAGGCATGTCAGGCCGTGTCTGTTGGCACACTTGGCACCCTTGCACCTGGGCCTCGATGGCTTTATCAATCCCAGGCTACCAAAGATGGCTGCGCGCAAGCGCTTTCATCCTGACTATACCAGG
Source organism: Protobothrops mucrosquamatus (assembly GCF_001527695.2). Classification (NCBI taxonomy): domain Eukaryota; kingdom Metazoa; phylum Chordata; class Lepidosauria; order Squamata; family Viperidae; genus Protobothrops; species Protobothrops mucrosquamatus. Next base: position 3,539,514 of record NW_015386397.1, read on the forward strand.
ATGTCCCTCATGCAGAAAGATCAAGATTCTAGATCTCAATGAGGCTGAGATCACTACCCTGCTACCCTGCTACCCCATAACAGGCAACCCTTGAAAGTGGAAAACTCATGCTTCTTGTGCCAGAAGCTTTGGAACTCAGTATCTGGGCACTTGTCAGGCCATCCTGACAACACCCATGTCAATACGGGTGTAAGCGTGTGACCAGTGGCAGTTTCTGCAGCCACATCTCTTGCATTGAGGGGGGACTCAGGCAACTCCTGAATGGAAAGAATATTAATGGCTGGAGCAGGATCTGGCTCTAATTGATTCAGGGGTAATCTGCTCAGGCCATCTGCATGACCCATTTCTTTTCCAGGTTTGTGAACTAATGTGTAGTCATATGCTGACAGGAAAATGGACCATCTCAACATACGAGGAGAAATGATATGTGGGGTCTGTTTGTTTGTGGTAAACAACCCTAGCAAAGGCTTATGGTCAGTATAGACCGTGAAATGGCGGCCATATAAGAAATCATGAAATTTCTTTATGCCAGCCACTATGGCCAAGGCTTCCCTGTCAATTTGAGCGTAATTTCACTCTGCAGAAGACAGAGTCCTTGAGTAATAGGCTACAGGGACCTGTGTCCCATCAGCCTTCAAATGGCTAAGTACAGCCCCCACCCCATAAGGAGATGCATCACATGCGATGCAAATAGGCATTTGCTCATTGAAATGCGCTAACACATCATTAGAAGTGAGCAAGGCCTTAACCTCATTGAAACTCTGTTCATGGACTTTAGTCCACTGCCACAGAGCCTGCTTGTCTAAGAGCCTATGTAATGGCTCTGCCACTGCAGCTTTATGTGGGAGAAATGCATGGTAAAATTTAATAGTCCCAAGAAGGCTTTCAGCTCACTCTTGGACTTGGGGCTTGGGGCCTATTGAATAGCTTGTAGTTTAGCTTTAGCAGGGTGAATGCCTTGGGCATCAATCCTGAAACCTAAGAAGTCAGTGGAAGTGACTCCTTAAGGCCTGCTTTTCGAAAACAAAGCAAGACAGCCCTTAACCTTTCTGCTAAATTTTGAAATGACTCCCCAGCAATGAGGACGTCATCAAAGTAGGGACAGACCCCAGGAATACCTTGAAGTGTGCTCTCCATGACACTTTGGAATATGCCAGGGGCTACATTTACCCCACATTGCAGTCTCTTGACCTTGAATGCCCCCCTGTGAGTTACAATAGTCTGGGCCTCTGCAGCTGCCTCATCAACAGGTAGCTGTTGATAGGCCTGTGCCAGGTCAAGCTTTGCAAAAATGCGCCCCCCCCCCTTGAGGGAGGCCAGGATGTGACTTACCACAAGCACTGGATAAGCGTGCTGTTGCAGCGCCTTATTCAGTGTGCACTTATAGTCTGCACAAATACGTATTTCCCCATTAGCCTTTAGAGGCGTTACTATGGGGGTTTCCCATGGACTAGAATCCACAGGTTCTAGAATGCCCCGCTGGAGCAATTTGTCCAGCTCAGCATCAATCTTACCCTTGAGGGCAAAAGGTACCCTCCTTGGCTTGACCCTGATAGGCGTGATGGTTGGGTCTAAGCTTAGCGAAATGGGAGGCCCCTTGTAGGATCCTAGCTCTGAACTAAACATATCTGCAAACTCTTTGCAGACTTCTGCAAGGCCCAGCATTTGCAGGCTGTGCAGCCCAGTTACCTGGATTCCCAGAGCCTTGAACCAATCGAGTCTAATAAGACTCGTACGTTCACCCCCAACAACCACCACATCTAGGGACCCTTCAAAATCCTTATACTGTACCTTAAGAGTGGCCTCCCCCTTAACACACATCATAGAATTTTGAAAATCAGTGAGTATTATATTTGATGGCCTGAGTTTAACTCGAAGGCCACTACAGCTACAAATCTTTTTAAAAGTAGTAATTGAAATAATGGAAAGAGCGGACCCTGTGTCCAACTCCATCTGTAAGGGAACCCCTTGCAACCTTACGTTAATGGAAAGTTTCTTCTTAAGGGGCTTGTGTGTCTCTGTTCTTAAAATGCTCCTGCGCGATGCGCAGAAACCCACCCTGTTTTGGCTGGGGACCCTGGTACCTTTTTGAAGCAATTCTTCCCGAGGTTGAACCTTCTGGCGACCCAAACAGATGGATGCAATGTGGCCTTGCCTGCCACACGCCCTGCAAATGGCAGAGCGAAACCTGCAGTCAGCTCGCTTGTGGCGTCCTCCGCACCCGAAGCATTGAAGCGATGCTGGGGTCTTGACCGGACATCCCTTCTGCCTTCTCTCCGCTGGCTGATGGAGTCTATCGACCTCCTCTTCAGGATCCTCCTCTGATCCTTCTTGATGGACGGTAGCTGTGTCAGGAGGATTCTTGGCGAGGCGCAAGGCCTTCACAGCCCTGCCTGCTGCTTCCTCAGCTGCCACCTCTCGCAACGCATCTTGGAATGAGACATCTTCTCTTGCAAAAATCTTTTGCTGTAAGTCTCTGCTCCTTAAGCCACAGACAAATCTATCTCGCAGCCTCTCTTCCAGATCCTTGAACTCACACGGTCTGGCTGCTTGCCTTAAGGCTGCAATAAAGTCCGCAGCAGATTCACCCGGACTCTGGTCTCTCTGCTCGAACGCGTGCCTCCAAGCAATGATGGATAACTTCGTCTGGAAATGCTCCCTCAACATTTTCTTCAAGTCAGCATACGTTACTGACTCCAGAGGTGCAGGGGCCACCAGATTTTCTGCGATGTCAAAAGCTTCTTGTCCACAGGCACACAAAAGAGTTGCTGCCTTCAGGCCGTCTTCTCTAATCTGATTTACTCTGAAGTAGTTCTCCACCCATGCTACGTAGGAATTCCATCTCTCTGGGTGGGAGACATCGAAATCAGTCAAACGGGCAATCTTCGACATCGTAATCTTTACGACCTTCACCACTCGCTTCCTCTTCAGGCTGTGAATTGGGGAAAGGGTTCTTTAGCCGAGCTCAACCTCCAGCGACGCTGTACTGGCAGGCTGGGACACTAATTCAAATGCCGTCTTCCCCTCTTCAGACTTCCTGGGTAAGTCTTAAATCTTTTCTTTAGCTTGCAAAGGGATCCCACCTTCGTCGCCAGTGTTGTGTGCTTCAGTCGCGAGTGAGTAATGAAGACACATGGCGATGTTAAACAAACGCTTTATTCTCTTCCACAACAACCGAGCAAAAGCAAAAGGCACGCAGGCCTTTTTATATGGCCAGAAACCCGTACAGTGTCAACCAATAGGAACAGAGCGTTTCGCGCCTTGCGCATGCGCACAAGGCCGGCGCCGCTCTGTCTGATCCTGGGCAGCTTTTGGAATGCCTGGGACCAATACAACGTCCTAAGCCTGCTTTTGCAGGCTCCGGACACAACACATGCAAAGTCAGAATTGGAGGAAAGCTCTCCATGTGGGTGCTAAGCAGCTGGATTAGAGGCACCACATGTTGTCTTTGTTGCCAGGACATGAACAATCCAGACTTCTCCTTTCCCAGTCAGTTGATTCTCCTTTTGTGTCAGCAGGAGATAATATACAATGGTTGGAGATACAGTTTTGTGGGACCATTTTTACAGTAAGCTGGCACTTCTTGGAGGACTTCTCTTTTTCTCTCTCTCTCTCCCCTAAAGGTACTTTTCAAAAGGCAACTGGACTCTCTTAGTTTTTTCTTGTAAATGTTTTGCTTCTCATTCTCATCGCTTCTTTAGTAGGATGAGAAGCAAAACATTTTCAGGAAAGCACCTTTGGGATAACCATGACCTGGATGATTGAGAATCTCCATAGACTGACTTTCTCTCTCCTTCTCTTTCTCCTTCTTCCTCTCCCTCTCTTTCCATTCTACAGTGAAAAGTAAACTCACAGAGACAGCATTATTGGGATCTACCCTGGGTAAGTACAAGGAAGAATGCCCCACCCGATCCTTTCTGATTTTCCCCACTACTCCCTCACGCGGCCATCAGAAGTGTACTGAAGAATGATGAAAAGGACTACACTCCTTAGTCTCCCTGATCCTCTCTAGGATGTTTTCTCAATCTCAGACAACAGTTAATTAATTCTCTGGGCAGCTGTTTGCCCAACATGGCTGATGGGGGAGTTATTTTAAAATTAAAGACCATATCTATTTGAAGATAAATTTAACTTCTACAGCAGCGGTTCTCAACCTATGGGTTGCGACCCCATTTGGGGTCGATCGACCATTTCACGGGGGTCGCCAAGCAAGGCTGTCCGCCATTTTTTTCCCTTTTCCGGCGGGTGCCTTACCTCCCTTGAGCTGGGCCAGCTGGTGGTCGGCCTGCTCCGTCTCTGCCGCTTGCCAGCTACGCCTCAGCCGGCGCAGGGGGCGGAACCACGCATGCGTGGCGCTCCCGGGCAGGGAAAGTCCTCAACTTACGACCGGTTGGGTAGTCCTCGACTTACGACCGGTTTAGTCCTCAACTTACGACCGGTTTAGTCCTCGATTTATGACCGGTTGGGGGTCGCGGCATTAAAAAGGTTGAGAACCACTGTTCTACAGGATTAAAAAGCTGGGTCAGTGAACTCTTGCTTTCCTATTTATATGATACATTAGCCATCTTTCCATGACCCAGTCAAACACTTTGATCTTACAGCACTTTTTTTGCACATTCATGCTTTTTCTTGATGCTTGATTTAAAAATGATCACTGAGTAGTTGAAAACACACATGCACGCACATCTTGCCCATAGGGTTTCCTAGCTTCTGAAATAACTTGCAGAAATATGCCATCAAATAACAGGTTACAGGTGGCAGAACTCAGGGACTGAACTGTACTTTGGATGATGTTGCTCTGCCCCAAAGGATCAAGATTGTAATCAAAGAATATTCCTTATTTATTCAGCTATCACTGGGTAGCTGTGACAAGAAGCACTTTTGCACAGTTATGTTTTTTATTTTATTTTATTTATTTTATTCAATTTTTATCCCGCCCTTCTCCTTACCGGACTCAGGGCGGCTGACAGCCTCATAAAACAGATACTACAATAAATACCTAATTTAAAACCAAATTAAAAAGAAATATTTACTATGGCCTATATAATTAAAATTTCTCTTAAAACCCCACTAAAAATTCCCTAGGCCAATCCCGCTTGTTGGAAGAGCCATGTCTTTAGGGCGCGGCGGAAGGAGGGGAGATCCGGGATCACCCGGATCTCTGGGGGTAGTTNTGGAGGTCGCCAGCCGGCACTGTCTGGCTGACGGCACCCTGAGGAGACCCACTCTGTGGGAGCGTACCGGCCGATGGGAGGTAATCTGCGGCAGAAGGCGGTCTCGGAGATATCCAGGTCCGATGCCATGGAGCGCTTTGAAGATGATGACCAACACCTTGAAGCGCACCCAGAAGGCTACCGGCAACCAGTGCAGCTCACGCAGCAGCGGTGTTACATGGGAGCGACGAGTCCCTCCCAACACCGCCCGCGCGGCCGCATTCTGGACCAGTTGGAGCCTCCGGGTGCTCCTCAAGGGAAGCCCCATGTAGAGAGCATTACAGTAGTCCAGGCGGGAGGTGACGAGGGCATGGGTGACTGTGCGCAAGGCGTCCCGGTCCAGAAAAGGTCGCAACTGGTGTATCAGGCGTACCTGATAAAACGCCCCCCTGGTCACGGCCGACAACTGTTCAGTATGCTAACCGAGGTTCTTTCAGAGATGGTCAAATTTTGTGACAATTCTCCAAATCCTGGTTATGTCCCATGAGAACCACTGCAACATGCTTAGTATGGACTACTTTTGAAAAATGTATGGGAGTTGCACATGCTGCAAAATGCAGGGGTTAGATTGCTACCAGGATCCAGTATAATACTGCACTGGATCCTTTATTGACTGCAGTGTAAGATCTGCTCTGATTGCCATTTCCTTGCCAGAGATATTTTAAGGGTTTGTACAGATCATTAAAGTCCTACATGGTTTAGGGTCAGGCTACCTAAGAGATTACTTCTTCCAGTTTAAACTTACCTCTCTGCTTGATAAAATCTGTAGGAGATTGGACATGCCTCCAGTATCAGATGCCATCTTTCTAAGCACAGTGATGGTTAGAAAGCCATTGATACCATGACATTTTGAGCAAGATGCCAGGATTCACCAACACCTGACAACTGTTATCAAAGGAACATCCTGTTCTTGCACAATTTTTGGACACTGTGGAGGTTGTATGAGAATAGAGTGTGCTCTCATGTGGCCTCCATAGCCTTCGCAAATTAGGCAAGAAAGGGTCATGCTTTCCTATAATTTTCAGAGGCTGCAGAGGCTGCAGAAGACCATTCTCTGAAACTACTTCAAGAATAAAGGCCTTATGTGACTTGGAGCTGCCTCAGTAAGCTTCATGGGCCTATCAACAGAAAGAGAACACCAGCTGAAGGTAAGTGGCATCTACAAGATTCAGGAATCACAAACATGGTTGGACTGTATTCTTTAAAATTAATTACTATGCAAATAATTGTCTGTCTTTTGTTCTCTAAGGAGAACATGCAACTGAGTCTAGTTAGGCATTTTCTGAGTTTTTGACATGCCAAGCTCCAAAGGTTTGCTATCATTGTTCTAGCATTTCTTATGTTGCTCCCAGTTTATAGAACATATGCTCTTAGTTATTTTAAAAATAATTTTATCATTTACTGTTCACTTTAAGTTGCTTTTTTTAACATGTCATGTTCCAATTTTGCTTTTTCATAGCTGCTTTGAACATCTGCCAATAAAATTTCAGCAATTACTTAGTGTCTTATTTTTCTTATACTTAAGCTTTAGCCATCATAGACTGTACTTTTTTTAAAAAAATTGGCCATTTTATTTCATTGTTCTTCTTTAAATTGTGTTTATAATTATATTCATGTATATCAAACATCTCCAAACTATTGTCTCAAGGACTCTGAATTTCAGCTCCAGTAATTCCCATCCAGAACATTAAGGCTGATTTATACTTGTATTTGTGAAATCTGAGATACACATCTTGCATCTAATGAAATTGGTCTACAAAAGGTTATTTGTAACAGACTTTAAGACTTCTTGTTATGGGTATGCATGATGTGACAATAAAAATGTGTGCTTTGCTATGCAGCCTTTAGCATGAATGCTAAACATTCATGATCATAAATTTTCCTCTCTGGCATGGTATCAACAAACAAAAACTGCCGCATCTAGCTACTGAATGAATTAATCTAGGTTCCCCCTTATTTAAATAGAAATAATTTTTCTGTTATTTCCAGGTTAGCATAAGGATTATGGAAATGGAATCAAACATTTCATGAGATCATCACATGGGAGAAAACTTGCATTCACCACCACAAAGGGGAAGTGAAGATTTTGGGGAAGAACTGAAACATGACAAGAAATATATATTTTAATTTTAACTGTTTTATTATGGCACTGATTTCTACAGTAGCTTTAAATGGATAAATGATTCTCTGAGAGATTGTAGCTAGCAAGCAATCTAGATACTAAATACTAGATATAATACTAGATAATAAATAGAGAAGAAAGAAAGAAAGAAGAAAGAAAGAAAAAAGATAGATGATTGGTAGGTAGATGAGATAGATAATGGCACATCATACAAGTCATACGGACTAGTACTATATAAACATTTCATCTAGATTAGTAAAATGATAGATAAACTAGATAATAGAACAGATGGATGATAGATGATAGATGATAGATAGATAGATAGATAGATAGATAGATAGATAGATAGATAGATAGATAGATAGATAGAAATGAGAGATAGATAGATAGAGAGAAATGAGAGATAGAGAGAAAGAAAACATTAAAGGAAAGAATAGGTGAAAATGTAAACTAAATGAAATTTGAAAAGCAAAGAGAAATTAGCAGTCACATAGCAGACATAAGTTATGGCACATTTCATAGTGTTTAATATGCCTAAAAACTGAACTTTTGTCTTCATGCTGCTAATGGAGATTTCACATAAGCACACCATGTATCTTACCTACAGACAATCATCTAGTTAAAGGCATTCTTTGAAAGTTGAAGTCTAAGTTCAAAGATGAACCATAAAAAAACAGAGCAGAGGTCTTTGAGTTGGCCATGAGTGTTTACTTGGACAACAAATTCAACAGCTAGATGCCCAGTTAGTCACTGATGAGGAAAAAATTGAATTTCTAATTAAATTATAACTGATTTTTGTATTAATATTTGTTCAGGTAGCCCTTGACTTACAAACACAATTGAGCCCAAAATTTCCATTGCAAAGCAAGACAGTTGTTAAGTGAGTTTTGTCCCATTTTACAACTTTCCTTTCTACAGTTTTTAAGTAAATCACTGCAGTTGTTAAGTTAATTTCATGTTAAGTTAATAACATGGTTATTAAGTGAATCTGGCTTCCCCATTGACTTTGCTTGTCAAAAGGTCGCAAAAGTGATCATATAACCCTGGGACATTGCAACCATCATAAATGCATGCCAGTTGCCAAGCATCTGAATTTTGATCACATGACCATGAGAATGCTACCACATCATAAGTATGAAAAACAATCATGTCACTTTTTTCAGTGCTGTTGTAACTTTAATCACTAAATGAATAGTTATAAGTTGAGGACTACCTGTACTTATTAATTAGATACAGGTAGTCCTTGATTTACAAATATTTGTTTAATGACACTGGGGAAACCAGATTCTCTTAAAATCATATTACTAACTTAACAATTGCAGTGATTCTCTTAATAATGTGGGAAGAAAGGTCATAAAATGGGTCAAAGCTCACTTAATAATTATCTTGCTTAGGAATTGAAATTTTGGACTCAGTTTTGACTGTAACTTGAGGACTATCTGTATGCATATTTTGTATACATATGTACCTTCCATCATTCCTTTCCCTCCATCATTCATGGATGGAAAGCCAGAGTGGCTAATCAGAGAGGGAACAGAAGCTTCTTTCTGAGCCCAATAAAAATTTCTTTACTGAAGTTAAAAAGGCAACGTTTTCCCCAATTTAGCTCCACAAGCAAACTGGCTTGAGCTTCTTCAGATTCTATTCTGAGGAGGTTTATGCCTATTCATAGCACAATTTTTAATTATTCAGTTGTCACTACATACTTGAGTGTTGTCACTGAACACTGAACGCTGGACCGGTGGGTATATTTTGGAATGTTGAGAAGATTTCATGGGCATTCTCACAAAATGACCAGTCACAAAACACACATTGACCAGGAGGCAAATTAGGAAGGTTGCTCCCTGCCACCCTTTTTAGCTTCTCTGAAAGTTTTCTTCCACCCATGCTTACTTTGGCCTTTTTGTTTTTTGCTCTGGTGGACACATTCCCAAACAAAGCACTGCAGCCACCCACCATTTTTATTTTTCAAGAATGCCTATGAGGCCTATGTGAATTGCAGAAGCATTGTTGTAAATAAAGATGATGCTTCAGCTTGGTGCTTTGCTTTGCACATACCAGCTTCCCATTGTTTTTTAAATTGAAATAATCTAAAAATAACTAAAGTCTGGCAGGGAGGCTGCAGGTACCAGAGAAGAAGGCTGTGGAATGTTAGTACTGGCTCCTCTTCTCAGTCAGGCACATCTTATCCTTAAAGGCATCGTGAATATAGAAAAGTTGGGCTTTTAACTCCATTCCTGAATTTGTATATATGTTCCTAGTTTCTCACATTTGTAGAAGTCACTTCTGCAATGGGAAAAGTTTTACATTTTTGGATACCCCTGCGTGATTAAATATGAAGGAAATTAGACTTTGTAAATTGCACAAGTAGAAAAAATCTTGCAGGGGCAAAGTTAGATGTTTAGCCATGTTACATCAGAGCTGACATTAAAGATAGCACCCCAACATATATCCATAATGTGGCATATCCTTACTTGAAGAGTAAGCCTATAATGTCCATTCATGCATATATAAAATCCATCATCTCCTCCTTTTTCAGTGGTTGGATCTAGATAACATGCTAAACCTTAAGCCACTAGTTCATGTAACATGCTGTTCTGAAATGAACTAACTGTATAATAGGACTTAACATGACAATCTAGGTCACATAACATGTCCCACAGCACACTGAAGCATAATCTGTCTAATTGAAACTAATCTTGTGCAGTGTATAAACCCTTGACAGACTTGATAAAAGCCGAATCCTCCTCGCAGACTGGAAAAAATGGTGCAACTCTTGCTTCATGTAGAATATTAAGCCTTCTCTAAATAGTTCTGGTGTCCAAGAGTTGTTAGAACAGGCCTTTCGTAAAGGATGCATAGTTCTATGTGGTGCATCTTTTTGCAAGTGAAGAAAGTGTTAAAGGTGCTGCTTAATTCATCCGTTAATCACAGTTAAGAGGAGTGATGAGTAGCTCTCTGGAGCCTGGGTGTTTCTCCACAGATTAAGCACCAATTTACATAGTGCTTTTATTCATGTTCACCTTCCCCTGCAGTGGCACAGTGTCCTTTCAGACACAGCCAAGCAGAGCTCACGGGAATGTTTGACAAATGGCTTTGCAGTGCTAAAGCATTTTCCTCCCTTTCTTTGCTTCTTTCCTCTTTTTTTTCAGTAAGCAGGGGGAAGTACTGAAGTGTAGATGGTGCATTTGCAAGAAATGGGATATTTCAGAGGTACTGGATATTAATGAATGACTGAGGGTGGTAAATTGGAATACCTTCTCATCTTTTTTTTAATGGCTAAATTTCCATCTCACAGTACAATATAAAGAATGGAGAGGAGAAAACCCATTGCCTTGTTTGTTAGTATGAATGTAGCAATGCTACACAACCACAGTGGGACTTAAAAGGAAGAATATGAAGAGAGAGAAAAGTATTTGAATAACGTTTTCTTGAGTTCAAATGACTTTAATATTGCATTATCTAGTTACAACAATCTTATGTCAGAGATGGTACCAATAAGCCATATGGACACACAAGGCACATTAATTTTTGTATGTTTTGTCTTGTTTTTTTTAAAAAAAGTATGAATTAAAACAAAAGGGCCCTAAATGGCAAATTTCTTCAATCTTCAATCTTTAAACTTCCCTCCAGAAACCTTGAAAAAGTTTGACATTATATCACCCAATTTGGAGATGGTTTAGAAATAAAAATGGGAACCAACATACTATTCCTCCTGGAGGATTTCCATACATATTCCCATACTTCCCATCCCATTTGTCTGAAGTTATGTAAAATTTGGCTCAGCTTCTTCAGATTACGCCACCACGTCACCAGAAAGATTCTAGTGGTCTCTGGAAAGTTAGAAGCTTCTAATTCTTTGCACATTTTCCTTCCTGCTTTTGGGGCAAAGGGATTGTTACAGATGCAAAGCCTGCAAAAATTGATCAGACACGTTTCATAAACAGGCAGAGTGACATTGGCATGCATTCACAGCTACTTGAAAAAAAAACCCTGAACTTTATTATTTTAGAATAGAATAGAGCTGGAAGGACCATGGAGGTCGTCTAGTCCAGCCCCCTGCTCAAGCAGGAGAACCTATACCATCTAAGACAAGTGACTGTCTAGTCTCTTCTTAAAAATCTCCAGTGATGGAGTGCCCACGATTTCTGGAGGCAAGCTGTTCCACTGGTTAATTGTCCTCACTGTCAGGAAGTTTCTCCTTAATTCTAGGTTGCTTCTCTCTTTGGTCAGGTTCCAACCATTGTTTCTCATCTTCCGTCTGGTGCTCTGGTGAACAATGTGACCCCCGCTTTTTTGTGGCAGCCTCTCAATTACCAGAATACTGCTATCATGTCTCCCCTATTTCTTCTTTTCTTTAGACTAGCCAAACCCAAGTCCCGCAGCCGTTCTTTGTATGTTTTAGTCTCCAGGCATTTGATCATTTTAGTTGCTCTTCTCTGAATTTTTTCCAAATTCTCAACATCTTTTTTGTGATATGGTGATCAAAATTGGCTGTGGTATTCCAGGTGTGGTATTACTAGGGTTTTATAAAGCGGTACTAATACTTCGTGTGATCTTGATTCTATGCCTCTGTTTATACAACCCACGATTGTATTAGCTTTTTTGGTTGCTGCTGCACACTGCTGGCTCATAGTCAAGTGACCGCCCACTAGGACTCCAAGGTCCATTATCATCTCAAACCCATATTTATCCTTCACATTTTAGGTCTCCATTTCAAATATATTAGAAGTCCATGTATGCTTACTTATAAGTCATTGTATGATATATTTTTTTAATTAAGAGCAATCAAAATAACACAAGAAAGCTGGTTCAGTGGAAGTTCTTGCTGCGCATTCTGGATTCTTCTGAGTTAAACAGTTATGTAAATAACAGAACTGCCCTTGGTCCTCCGACTAGTCTGCTGTCTTCAGATATCATACAGAATGTTACTTGACTGTCAAAGCAAAGCCAACGCTACATACAGATTGGGTACTACGTTGATGTTTGCTTGTGCTTGCAAGCTGATCATGATGTTATTGCCAAGTCTGGAGTTTATAATAGTTTGAAGTGCTAGAGAAGTTATAAAGACCTCACACATCCTCCAACTTTTCATCTTGTCAGAAAGCAACATGTCCAACGTGCCCTGTAAGATTTTATTTTATTTTAACAGTCCATTTCTTTTACTCCCTTCTCTATTTCTTCTGCCTTTTCCTGGTTTTCACTTGACATCCACTTTGATGACAAGTATTAGTGAAATCAAGCCCTTGCATATTGCTTTGGAATAGTAAATTGTATGTATTTTATCCTTTAAAGAAACTTTTTAAATTAAAGAAACTGCAAGAGCAATTTTGGGTGAAGATTGTATTGCTAAGGTGTGTCAAGATAATAAATAAGGCTATAATCCTGTATTCATTTACCTCAGAATAAGCCTCATTAAACTCAGTGGTTTTGCTGTATATAGAACTGCACTGCATATGGATAATAAGAAATATAACTCCATGGGAGACTTCTCATGCACAACCTCATTGAAATTAATGAATTAATAAAGTTAATAAGGGTGTATAAAATATAAGATGGGGCTAATATAGGTGAATGATAACTAATAATTGTCAGTTGTACAACAAAATAAAATATTAGAATATATAATTAATCTGGAAACAAATTGCTTTGAATGTACCTCAGGAAGAGTTTGCCAGTTTGAATTATACAAAGTATGAATTTTTTAAAATAAACTTTGTCTTTTTATTTTTGGTATTCTCTTCATCTCGAGTCATCAATGTGATAAGCCAATGAATGTTTTTTTTTAAATCATGCATGTTCTGTGCTTCCAGACAGCTTTTTTCAAGGCTGTTTTTAGCATTATTTTTAATTTCCAAAATGCCTATGGACTCTATAAACATTGTTAGAAAAATGAAGATTAATTTCAGTTCAGGCTTTTGTATGACATTATCCATTAAAAGAAAGAAAAAAGAAAAGAATGGTATGATGTGGTATGGTTGTGGTGATCATATGTTTGCCTTCTAGTAAAATGAATGCTTTTATGACTGAGTCTCTCATGGCAGCCATTTTGTGAAAGTGCCAGCAATATGCTCTTGAAGTTCTATCTGTGTCTATTTGCCAAGAAAGATCAGGTGACATCTTGGCATATGCTAATATAAAATAATAGAGCATGGTAACTTTGCCAGATAATGCGTTTCATAGAATAATTACTGTGGTGGATTTAACTAATTTTAAAATATCCTATCATTGAAACAGCACTGCTGAATTGTTGTGTACAATCTCCTCTCAACTCCCAGGACATTTTTTTTTACTTTCTGAACTTACCTTTATCTTTTTTTTTCTTTTTTTCAGGTGGGCAGAAAATTAAACCAAGCAACAGAGTGCAACCACATCACAATACTTTTTGAAATGCCTCTAAGTCTAAGAGAGATATTGGAAATATTATTATGTTTAAAGCGACCCTTATTTTTCAAATATATTTATTGTCCATTAAACAAACTAAAAGTATTGTTTACAAAAATCAGTGAAGGCAGAGTACCTATTCGACATCTGTAAAAATGGCTGTGGGGATATGAGTGCTCAAAGGTATCATCTGAAAACCCAACTGTGAATACACATATAGCTTTTGCAAAACATTGTTTGATTTAAAAAAAAAACAGTGGAAGAAAGTGCCTCTATCTTCTCTATATCAAAACACAGGAACATGTTTCTCCCACAAAACTTTTAAGAGCAAGGGAAAAAGAAACAAAATTACCATTACTAAAATGAAATGATACTTTCTAGGTTAAAAAAGTTAGATTAATTTACAGAAGATAAATTATATTTTATGCATATCTATATACAATTTGGCTAATCAGCATATGTGATTAGGAAGAAAATCTAGCGCAGTGATAGTCCAGATATTCTTATATGCAAAAATATTTTTTCAGCTCTTGACATTTTTGGTTAAAGCTTTGGCAAAGTAGATTATAATTTATCCTGGAATAATAAAATTATCTAATTGTGAGAACACTCTTCCTCACAAAAGTGTTTTGAGCTTAAATTGGGTGATGTCTGTGTTCTGTGGTTAATCTGTGATAATTCTTTCACACAAACATAGAAAATGGGACAATCTTACTATCTTTCTGAACGGTTGCACTTAGTTCAGTTCCCACATTTCCAATCAACAAGGCTACCAAGTTAATAGAGAAAGATGGAAGATACAGTTCAATGTATGTAGAGAGAACCAGGATTCAGAATGCTGAACTAGAGCATTGAAAGTTTTCAAATATTTTATCTGTAAAAATAAAAACACCTCATGTGTTATTTTATTTGAGATATAAAGTGAACGAATTCATGCTTTTGAAGTGAAAAACTAATAACACAGAAAATTCCTTATTTTGTATTTTTATTTCATTTTTGTTTTGTAATTAAAAGAATTTTTAAAATATACTTGGATGAATTTCCTATCATGCTTTATTAACAATTCTGGTATTAGTCCAGCGAGTGCTAATTAGTCTAGATTAATTAATTCTGAATAAAGGTATGGTAATTAATACATTTCCTCAGGTCACTGCTTTTGTTCAAGCAGGGCAATAGATGTCTCTCGAACATATGAATGTAAGAAAAAGGATAGATGTGTAACTGTGCTAGGTAAATGTTGACAGCTCCTGCTCATTTTTAGCACTTTCCATTTAGTAATATCAGGCCATGTGAAATCCTGCCAATAATTCTGTATAAAAGTATATTCACTTAATGCTCTATTTTGGGAAATACCCTTCCTATGAACACCTTAATGCAAAATAGTGTAGGGAAATCTTCCCAAAATTGTACTAGGCATATGCACAATCAATCAATCAATCAATCAAGGCACCATATGTCATGAAGAACAACTTCTAAAATGCAGCTATCATATGTCATTAAAAGAAGATCCTGAGAAAAAGTAAGTATAATATGTAACAATGAAACAAACAAAGCAAAATATAAAATATTTTTTGAATATTTGGACTATTTACAGTAGAATCTGTAAAAATAACTGCACTTTTTGATATCTAAAGTAAAATAAAACACTAAAATATTCATGAATGTTTCTTGGTAATAATATGATGTATAGTATAATGTATATTGTAGTTTAGTATAATAATAATATATTAAAATAATAAGAGGCTTTCTATTGTCTTTTTCAAAAATGTTTTCAGATTCACAGATTTGCTTGATACTCTGTCAATCTCCCATTCAACTATCAACCAGGCCTGGCAAGGCTTTTATTCTGAAGTTTAGAGAAAAATCAACCAGGTTTTGTCACTTGAATCAGGGAGAATATCTATATATGTGGTTGCTTAAAAAATGACATTGAATTGATGGCATGTAATCAATCAATGAATCAATCAATAAATCAATCAATCAATCAAAATACCTAAAATAAGGAAAAACAAATAGGCAAATTACAAACCTTTATGTACAAATGGGAGGAAGTGACAAAAATGTGGCATAGGTGTGGGATCTTTTTCAACCCATTCACTTGATTGGGCTTTCTGTTGATTCTGTAGTTTCTATTATTTGCATCAAATTATTCCCCACTTTTTTGTATGAAACATTCTCAAGTGGCACTTTAAGGAAAATAACCAAATGAAATCAAGTCAAGATTGAAATGGGATCCCACTCTGACATAATAGGTGAACTAAGAAATTAATTTAGAAACTTCAATGTTTTGCAGTAACAGCAAAAAACCTTGTTATTGGCACCTTTGTGGCATTTATTCTTGTTTATTAGAAACTTAGACATAGGTTTCCATGGATTAGGGAGGGAGGGAGGGAGGGAGGAAGGAAGGAAGGAAGGAAGGACCAAAATTTACTTTTATTGTAAGTCAACAGAAACTGTTAAGCTCTGTACAGAAATGTGGAAATTATAAATGCTAAATAGGCACTTAGCTCTTACTTTCTCCCACTAGTGTACTAGCTATTGCTCTAACTACCCACTTCATTCACCTCCAGTATCTCAGTAGATGTTAATGGTGACCCGGACAGATTCTATTCAGTGAAAAAGCATGCACATCTTTTCCATTTAGGATTCTGAAATATGAAAAGAGCCTTAGATAATGGCACCATCCATGCCACAAAAAAACCTTTCCATTTTTAGAAATCTAACAGGATTTTGGAGTCACTACTGTATGTGATCGACTATTTTAAATTGCTTTACTCCCTCTGCAGACGGACAAGTTACTCTAGAGCCCAGTAATTATGTCCTAATTTAAAAGTTATCAAAACAAATGTAAAACATTGAATGTGAAATAACCTGAAAGTGTGGTATAAAAATATACAAAACATTAAGCAATTATCACACTTTATCTGGTTTTTCAGCACAACCATTTATCAAAGTTTTCCCTTGACTTTTCTTTTCTTTCAGATCACTTTGCATTTGATTAGCAATATTAGCAATATTGGTTTATAGAATTACTGCTAATGTACTTCAGTGTCTGGGTTTACAGTTTAGTCAAAAGAAGGAGCAGCTAATGGTCCCTGATTATAGAAATATGTACAAAATATAGTAAGAGGATAAAAACCAGAGTATTATTATTTCCACATCCACTTAGATTTAAGCTCTAAGTAAGTTAACATTAGCTGGATCCATACAAGCTTGGATATTTGATGGCACAGCAAACATTTTTAGATTTACATTTATAAAACCTTCTTAAAACCGATAGTTATGCTGTTTTCTCAATGGTGGGAAAGCTTATCTCTTGCCATCTTCTGGCTCTATTTCACAAAACCTTTTTAATGCAGCATGGTCCTGGTGGATCATTAGTTCTGCTCTTGTAACTGCTCAGATATAACCAGGGAAATGCATAGGATATAAACAAAATGAGGAGAAAACAATGTACTATCTTTCACTTTTGTGTGAAACGTGCACAAGAGAAATTTCTTTACTTTGGAACTGGCAGTAGTTCATTAGCAAAGGACTAAGTGAAAGCTGTTTTTTGCATTTTCCTATTGATCAGCTGGAGGGAGCAGTGATTATCTCTTGAGGTTCTCAACATTTCAAGACTGGCACACATGAAGATGAACACAGATAAGTTTTTGAGAGATTTGGGCAATCCCATGGATTGCAACACAAAAGAAATTTTAATGATATAAATCCAACAATGTGCAATTGTACACTGTTGTTGCTATAGATTAGTTTTTTTTTCTATTACATTCCAGTTAATTTCAATGTACTCCACCAAATCTGTAATTATTGAATGATGCAATTTTAGTGTCTCTTCTTAATCTAATATTTTTGAGTGATGTATTTAATGTTATGTTAGGCTGTCTATATTATTAACCACTACCTTTTAAACAATTTTTACACTTTATATTATTCCTTGCATCTCTGCATCAAGACATCAAACCAATGACATATCTGACAAAATCTCAAAATATAGTCAAATCTCAAAATATTTCCAATAGCATAAAGTAAAACTATGGCAAGTTTTCTGCAGGAATGTAGGTAAAATAAGAACACCAGGCCTAGCCAACGCAAGCCAGCAAATCACATTGGGTTCAACTGTATTTCATCTTAAATACAGTATATACTCATAGCTTGATATAGGAATCATTCCACTTTATGCAAGAAATCCATTTGTAACTGGAAATTTTGGAACTTCTGCTAAACATATTTGAAAGTCACTAGATTGGGCACAGCTGAAATGCATCAACCAGGAAGTGAGCCATAAATGATCCTTACAATCATACAAGAGTTAGAATGTGTTTGCAGTGGGCAATGAATTTAGAGAGCTATGTCAACAAACAGAGGGCTTGGGGGTGGAAAATTAGATAGCAAAACAGAAACCTTTCCTTTTTGGTAGCCAGAGCAATGGCGATCCAATTACAAGGATTGGCTCTAAACAACCCAGAAGGCTACTGTACCGAGCTTTGATGAAAAAAGGTCATTGCTCAGTTTCCAGCTGATGGTCCAAAAGGGTAGAGCCCGTTTGTTTTTCTCCTCTCGCTCCTCCCCACCCCACCCGAAGACAACCACCTCTATAGCCACAAGAGGGTGAAAGCAAAGAATGAAGGAGGGGCCAGAGTCCCATTTGACGTTAATGGATTGTAGCGGCTGTTGGTGCCTTATCTCTCTCTCCTTCTCTGCCGGGTAGCGTGTGTCCACCAGAGTCCGCAGGGTCGGTGATTAATAGGGCCCATCACTCACTGTCCAGGATGGCTGAAAGGCTGCGTGGGGGGAGGGGGTAGCCCTCCCCCCACTGCTGAGATAACAAGCAGCAGGAATAATGAACGCTGTCATTCCACTTTTCATTTTGATGGGAAGTCATTACGAGAGTCAACACCACCGACAAAGAGCAATGAATCAACTGCTCTCCTATGAAATTAAAATCGAATCACCTCCCCCCACACCCCAAAATGATCTCACTCTCTTCACCCCCACCCCCAACAAATTAGAGGGAAAAAGGGGTGGTACTAGTATTCTTCTCTTATCATCTGCCAGGGGAAAAGACAATGGGCACAGACTTGAGGCCACTCACACAGTGACTTGCTGGCATCACTGTCTATCCACAGCTTAGGGATGACTTGATTTAGCCTCTTCCAAGGTGCCAACTTTGAACGGAAAGAAGGGAAGAGCTGATTCACTATGTGACTGGCTACTGTACCATTTAGTTATCATTCAAAAATGAATCACAGATGGACAACATGGACTTAACAAGAAAAACATCTGTTGATCTTACCTGATGCAAACATTTCAGAGAAACAGCAGGAATAGAAGGCATATACCTAGGGCTTTGTTTCACACATATAGGGCACACTCTATATTCCAGATGCATTGTGCATATGAACCGAAGCTATTTGGAGTTAGGTGTGCACCTGGAAACATGAAGTATAAATGTAGCAACACAAAATGCATTTGCTTCTCTTGAAAAGTGGAAGTAGCTTATATAACAGCTGGAATCTTTTCTACAATCAAAACTGGAACCGTAAAATTAGAATTTATAGTTGAAAGTAGTTGAATGCAAGTTCCTTCGTAATCCCTAAGGTGCTTTTTCAAAAAGACAATTGGATCTTCTTGGGCTTTGTTTATATAATGTTTTATCTCATCCAAGAAGCTTCTTCAGTTCTTAATAAGAACTGAGGAAGCTTCTTAGATGAGAAAGGAAATGGTTTAAAAAAAAAAAACCAAAAAAAAAAAACCAAGAAGATACAATTGTTTGAAAAAAGCACCTGTGAGAAAACCATGATCTGGATGATTGAGAATTTCCATAATTACAAGCTACTTCATACTTTATGTGAAGCCACTGAAATAAATGGCAGTTTAAAAGTGTAGAAGACAATGACAATGATATTACTCGTAGAAGTTTCTTCCTTAGGATAACTGAAAGTTGAATAAATATCACACAAATGGAGACAGGCAAACTTATTTGTTAAAGATATTAAGAGAAATAGCAGATGACTCAATAACCATGGGTACAGTATTTTCCTGGAATTCTTTGATCAAGCAAAAAACTAATCACTCACTGGCATTCACAGAATATTCCTGCTATCAAGTAGTGGGTACAGAGAATTTCCCCAGAAAGCAAGGAAAAATTAAAAATGCAATTAGTACTCCAGAGAAACAATAACAGTGAGATAGTTTTTACCTTCCTCAACCAGACGAACATAAGACAAACAAGAAATTTAATATGGAAACATCAGCTTTATTGACTCATTAAAAATTATTAAGAAGTGCTTATAGCTGATACAAAATGGGATCAGAGCATCTTTTCCACTACAGATCCCAAACTCCTGGAGCTTGGTCAGTGGCAACCCTTGTCCTCGATTCTTACACTTTTTTGATACTTGTCCTTTCCCCCAATTTTTCTTCTTCTGTTTGAGATGTTTAACACTTTGCTGCTTGAAAGGCTGTGTCTGGCATGTTTGAGGAGGAATAATCAAAGAGTGGTACCCATCAAGTTCACAGGTCGACCATTATACCGCTTAGAGATGTCAGCTTTTATCTGAAACACAGAATGTTTACCGTCAGGTGAATTCTGAGTCCAAACAACAAGGCTTTTATCAAGTATAAAATATCCTGGATTTTTAAAAATACAATTGTATACCTATTGTTCCTGAATTAAAAAGGCACAATTTTTCATAAAATTATGGCAGCCATAATGTGAAGTTTTCTTTAACCAATTACCACATCTCAGTCTCTAATTTGTATATCCCACCCCTCCTTTCAATCATGCAGCATTGTTCTAAATCAGAGTTCTCAAACTCAAATCATCATGAGGGACATATGAGGTTAGGTTTGGCAAGCAGAACTATGCATCACTTTGGATTCACTTTGGAAGATGAGCTTCTGAATTGGAACAACGCTTCTTGCAGTTGCACAAGCCTGGAAAATGACATGGTGTTTTTTTTTAATATATTTTATTGATTTTCTAATTTTTCAATTAAACATTTAAAAAGCAACGTGGTGACTGGGTAATCAATGATTCCATAACATATATAAATCTTTAGCAAAAATCTCAAGTTACAACATCAGATATTTCCTCTCTTTATCCCTTAATATCTACTATCTCATATTGAATTAATATAATTCTTATTGTTATCAACTAAGTAAAACCATCTTTGTTACATTTATCAATAATTTTGAACTTATACATATCTTAATTGTGTTTACATTCAATCTTATATACATCAGCGTCCTGCTGTAACTTTTCCCCCAGGCTTTAATTTCCCCTCAATATTCAACTTAACATTTGGTATGTTATAATTTCTAAGCTTTAGGTAACTAGAGTTTCCCTTATCTCAACTTCTACATTTTCTTTTTATAACAAAATCTAATATTCGAAATATACATCTTATCTATTTGCATATAATCTTATTCTATTTTAAAAATTCTTTCCCCCCACCATATTAAACCAAAAATCTATTAATCTTATTACACATCTTATCTATTCAGTTATAATATTACCGGTACTTTATTTTCTAAAAGGTTTTCTATATTTGACCATCTTCAACCTTCTAATCAATAGTATAAAATCCCCCCTAATAAATCAAAACCCCAGTTTCTTTCAGCCTTACTCTGGCTTTTTTTCCTTTGCCAACTAACCATCCATGTCAGTACTTTTAATTCATCAAACAGTTCTCCCTCTACTATTGTGTGTATTATTTGAGTTAAGAAAAACCATTTAATTACAATTTTTTGGAAGAACTAGCCCCATTATATTTCTTTGATCACCTCCCCATTATTTCAGTTTCCCACAGTTGTCCTAATAAGTTTATCTTCCATTCAGTCTGTTCTTCTTCCTTTTCCTCAAGTTTCTTCTGATTTATGAAAAAAATCTTTTTCATTTTCAGTGTTGTCACTCTCTTTTCTAATTTCCCCATTGGCTGGATCTGTTGGTCAGTTGGATCCTCTGTCTTAATATTTAGTTGTTCCATTTCTCCTGTTGCTTTCTGCATTGCTGGGTCTTTGATTGTAGTCAAAATCTGGGTCTGTATATTTAAGCTGGCATCTTGTTCCTTTATGATGCCTCTCATTTTGTTACATGCTAAAAGAATGGTTTCATGTATTGATTTCAACATAGAAAGGATTTTTTTTCCTGATCTTCATCCATATTCTCTTGATAATATATTAAATTAAGGATTTTAAAATCAAATGTTAGAAGTAGTTTTTGTAGCTAGATGTGTGACATCTATTTCACGTGTTGCGAATAATCTTATAGTGAAAACTGTTTGGCAAGTAAGAATTTATAATCCAAAATATTCCATCATCTCGTGTAGTAACAAAGACTTCTCATGTAAAGAAATAGGAAAACAGTTTCCCACATATAATTCTGAAAGTCAGTAAAGGTTTATCTTCACTGTTCAAACAGGCCAGATAAACCACCTTGCAGTTCCTTCTTTACAGCTGTGTTTCTCACAGGTGGTATGTCAAGGTTGAGAGGATTTTTTCTAATTTCTGGGCCTCCAGCCAAGTCTCTTTTAATCAATAACAAATTGTAATAGCATATTTCGCCACAAGATGTCACCAATGCCATTTAAAACTTTTTAAATCCCAAATTTTAATAATAATTTTTCAAGGTTTGTTTCTTTTCTTTTTAAATAAAAGTCAATATTTCCAGTAAGAATAGGAAAACTTTTAGTTTCCAAATTTCAAAGGTATATGCATCCAATTATATTAGAATTGTTCTTATAATTGCTCTTTTCCCCTAGGTAGTCAATTGCCGCTGTTCTTAGAGGGTGGTGTAAGAATTCTCTTCCCTCTCTCCTCACAGTTGGAGAAATATTTTGGGCAGCTTTTGCAGGAAAAATATTTAAAGTCTTAAAGAGAAGATCAGATCTCACCCAGTTTCATCCGCATTGCTTTAAAGGTGCTTGGTTGTAGTTTTGACTTCGGCTGTCAGCAGCTTAATGACGAGCCATATTGCTATGTCCGGTCTTTTCCTCGCCGGCTTGGAGAGCTGCCCTGGATCAAGCGGAAGGACTACCGCCCTTCCGCAATCAAGCAGGGGTCCTCTCCTTGGTTGTCGCCCCTACAGGTCGACTTTCAACCCTTTCCAGGGTCCCCCAGCGGGATAAAACCGGACGCTGAAGGCAGAGCTCGCCTCCATGCATTCGCCAGCATCGCGATGGCAAACCAGAAGCCCCCGACATGGTTATTTTTAATGGGTCTCAAAATGGTACTGCCTTAACATTCCCACATATTTTGATTCACCTCTTATGAATCAAATCCAAACACTACACAGCCCTAATGAGCAGCATACCATGAGCCTACATAAACAGGTAGTCCTCAACTTCTGACCACAATTGAGCCCAAAGTTTATTTTGCTAAGTGGAAAATTCATTAAGTCTTGCCCCATTTTAGAGCTTTTGTTGCCATATTTGTTAAGTGAATTACTGCAGTTGTTAAATTAGTAACCCGGTTGTTAAGTGAATCTGGTTTCCCCATTGATTTTGTTTGTCAGAAGGTTGCAAAAGGGGATCATATGACCCCAGGACATTGCAACTTTCATAAATATGAACCAGTTGTTAAGCATCTGAGTGTAAATCACATGATCATAGGGATGCTGCAATGGTTATGTGTGAAGTTCCTTTTTTTCAATGCCGCTGTAATTTTGAACGGTCCCTAAGTGAACTCTTGTAAGTTGATTATTAATGTATTAATAATGACCTTCAGCAATAACAGATGTTTATATTAGCAAAACCTATACAGAGAAGGAAAATACTAGCAGTCTTAGTAGAGTCTTGAGTATCACTATAATTAAAATTACTTACAAATTCAATAAAACTCAGGAAGGGGAAAAAAGCAACATAAGAATGAATATCCAAATTATAACTTACATACATTCTTATTTTTGTGGAAAATGGATTAGCACAAGTATGCATCAATAACTCTAAGACATGCTATTAATATGAACTTGTATCACATCAGGTTTCTATATTTAACAGGCTCAGAAGAAGCTGGACAGGTTAATGGTCTAAATTGTTCACTGCAGTACAAGCATTTAATTGTAGTTTCCAAAAAAGGTAATTCAGTTGGAGAACTGAATTCAAGCTAAGAATTTCCCCCCAAAATTTGTTCTTCCCCTTCTGAGAACTCTGCCAAATGGAAAACAAATATTTGTTACAAGCAAGGTTCATGAAAATATCTGGCAGAACTTGTGTGTGAAAGGACAGATCAAAGCAGTAAAGGAACATGTGGTCTTGCAGCCTGCCATCAATTCATTAATCATGATTAAATATATTTTCTCCAGAGGCAACAGCAGTTGCTCAGAGAGGACCAATTTTCAATAATAAACAAGTACATAAATAAACAAATAAATGATGAGGCAGGATTAATTGAAATTCTAATTCAAACTAACCCAATTATTTATTCAGAAAAAATAAACGAATTTTCATTTTTTTAAAAACTGTCATTTCAGTCCAAGTATTTCTTCTTTCATATTGAAGACAAAACTGCTCTCAGACTGGTATTTTATTTCCCATTCTCAACTTCCCATTTATACATTCATATTTAGTCACATACTAACATACTCACTTACTGCATTCCAAATTTCTGTTCTTCATGACCTAATAGAATGCCTTCTGTTTGCAAAGCTTTCCTGAAAATGTCAGGTGATGTTGATTTATATTTTCTTTCACATTTTTCAGGATATCATGGCACAGGAGGAAGATGCAATTTACGGCAGAAATGTAAGCTATACTGAATCAAGAAATAAGCTGTATGCTGAACTGCACAAAAACAGAAATGATCCAAAGACCTTATCACATGGAAAACTGTGCAAATGACTTCCTGGGTACTCACCAGTTTCTGCAAATCTCTGGTTTTCTCTACAAGTAAGTCAAGTTTTGGCTCCAGGTTAGCTTGCTCTTCCAGTGCCTCCTTCTGCTTCTTCACCATTAGCTCCTTCTTCAGGAGCAATAGATTTGCTTGTTTCAATTTTTGGTGGAGGAGCTCAGTCACCCGGTCTACATATCTGAATCATAATGGCATCCATGTAATACCTACAAACCAATTCTTATCTGCTATTTCTCTAACCAGTTAGGGAATGAAATCTCAATTTAATGGACTTTTATTTAGCAGACTTTGGATTCAATGAGCCAAATGTCTGTTCTGATGTCATCAAAATTACAGACAATTTTTTATTCAAAATAGCTTGAAGCAGTTATATTTGCATTAATTTTATTTTAACACACTATACACTTAATGACATTATATACATAATATAAAATAACGCATTGACCCAATGTGCAATTAAAGGACATCCTCTGCTGTGGCTCTTGCCTTATGGAACATTCTCCCCACCTCCCCAAAGTTCCATCCCCTTTAATGTTTCGGAAGTCCCTCAAGACCTGATTATGTCATCAGGCTTGGGAGCCCCAGGGAACCAACAACATTTTGAAGTGACTCCCCTATTGAAGATGATGTAGTTGATATACTTATTCTCTCCATTTATGATTTACATATTTTATTTTTAAATAATATGTTAATGTTCAGTAACAATTGTTCATATGTTTATATTGTTTTTACTTAATTATCTTATTGCACTTTTGTATGCTGCCCAGAGTCTTGTCTGTTTAGATATCTGATTATATACCTTTGATAAATAAGTAAATTCAGTGGCAGACAATTCCCACCCAATAAATCAAAGTTCCATTGTATCATTGTGATATCTCAGAATCAGAGTATTTGACAAGTCTGGCTGATCAATCTCACCATAAGACTATCAGTAGACATTAGAGCATTCAATTTAAGTGTGGGATCCATGTCATGTTTTTGTTTTGTTTCATAGAAGTGATAAAATAGCTGAAAAAAAGGCAGGGAATGATCTTAAAAGTAACCTATTCTGGAATAATTTCTTTTAAAGTAGCTATGAGAGCAAAGGAGAAGGAGAGGAAATGCATAAAATGTTGACTTTGTATTTGGAATGGAGTCACTCACACATTTTAGTCTATTGATTGAAATAATCCAATAAACTAATAACCTGACCTTAAAAATGTTTACACCAAGGTAAGATCTACTTGGTTCACCAGAATGAATTTCTAGCCAAGTATATTTTAATGCTGAATAATTAGCAGCACAGGTTGTTTCCAGTTCATGACTTGGCAGAAACTCAAGATGCTAGCAGCTCTTCCAAGAAAGCAGAGAGTACATATGATGAATGGATTGTTGCGCATGCATTGCGGTTTGTTATCCAAACAAAACAGACAGCAATCCACACAAATAAAAGATTGTGGCAGTATGTTTACCAATGCTTTATTTGCCTGAGGAGCATTTTGGTGTACAGGTAGTCTTTGACTTACAACTATTTGTTTAGCTACTGTTCAGTGTTATAACAGCACTGAAAAAAGTTACTTATTTATGATGACCTTAGCATCCTCATGGTCGCATGATCAAAATCCAGGTACTAGCAACTTGCATGTATTTATGAGTGTTGCCGCATCCTGGATCACATGATCTCCATTTACGACCTAAGCTTCTGGCAAGCAAAGCCAATGGAGAAGCCAGATTCACCTAATGACCATCTGATTCAGTTAATAACTGAGTGGTTTACTTAATAAGCATGGCAAAAAGGTCATTAAAATGACTGTGATTCGCTTAACAACTGCCTCACTTGGAAGTTCTAGTTCCTGTACCACTTCCGTCAGAAAAAAATCCCCTTGCCATAAAGAGGACTTTAAAAAATTTTTGAGTCTGAAACACAAAGCCATGTAAATCACAATTCAATTTCAGAACACAGGACTCTCCTAAGTAACCTTGTATTTTTTCCCAACAATATCAATGGATACAAGAAAGTTGTTTCCCCCCCCCCCCCATGGCACCAAAACATCTACAGAAATCTAAATTCCAGATTCTAGAAATATTTAATCTGCATTTGCTACTATCTCAACCAAACTTTAACTGTGAGAACATTAAGCACAGTTAATTTTACTAAAATTATTATCAGGATTGGAGTGAAAACAGTAGTTTATCTACCTTGGAGAAGCAAGGATCATAAAAAGATGTTGCATTCGCAGATTCGTTAGCTGTCCTATTAGATTCTGGATGACTGCCATCATGGTTGCTAACCTCTCTTTGGTCTGGTCTTGCAAGATAGGTGGTGCTCGCTGGAACTGACTTACAGATAGGATATCTGCCTCTTCACTCATCTCAGCAATGCGCTGGGAAAGGAAGATCTCCAGCTGGGAAAGCAAAAGAGAAGTAAAAAGACACTGCCATTATAAGAAGCTTTTTACATTTGATTCAATTCTTAGAAATAAAGCATACAATGTGACTGAGATGGATGGATGTGGAAGATGACACACTCTTTCGCTGCTGTACACATTTTTTTCTCTATGGTGGAGGGGAAAATGCTCTTTCTGGACATTTGAACAATGTCTGCATCTGATATTAAGAAAGCACATTGCTTGCCTTAAGTTGCCATTCCCAAATCTTGTTCTATGATCTTGAAAGTAGGCACTGAACTGAAACAGTGCATAAAACCTCACGAAGACTGATGGAAAAGGGGAAAGGTAACTTTTTATTAACCTATTAACCTTTAATTTTGACATTCCGCCTACCACCAGAAAACTGGAAATTCAACTAGAGATGTCAAGTACCTGACTGTTTTGGCATAAACCACAGTTGATCCAAAAACAAATGATCTAGATGAAACATAGGTTTTCATTTGAGTGAGAACTATGCTATGAGAACATTAAAATAAGAAAAAAAAGGGGGGGAGGGTTCAGAGGTTGATACAGGAGGAATTGAGAAGCAAGATGCCTGAATTTCCTTCAGAATAATGAACAGAAATGGACCTTTATGCTCCTTGCTTTACCCAAAGATTAACATTTTCAGATATCTTCAGCCATCGTGCAACATCACACAGTGCATCAAAATTTTTCGGTGGGTGAAATCCTACAAGAAAACAATAATCTAACTTTTCATAACTTTTTTTTAAAGAAATCATTATGTGATTTCTTTTTTAAAAATCCAGTGAGATATTGTATGAATACTATAGATTTCACAGGATTTGGCAATACTGTGAGATTGCAACTATTTTAAAAAAATAAATTTGAAACCCAGATATATTTATCTTAGGGCATCTTGGACATCACTTATCTTGAAAGGTAAGAAAATCTAAGAAACTAGGAAAATGAGACACAGATGACAAAGATAGACCCAGGATGGCTTTACAACACTAAAAGAATGGAGGCAAAAGGAATAAACTAAAAGTATCAACCATTACCTCCATGAGTTCATCAATGAACTGATTACGAGTCTCTGGTGTTTCCAGAAGGGTGAAAGCGTCAGGACCTCGTGCAACTCCCTCAAGGTCTGGATAGGAATAACAAGGGACATAGGTAAAAGAGAAAAATACCATTTATTGTTTTAGTTTCCTTCTCTTTCCATTTCCCACAATCAAACAAATTCAGAACGAATTCATTCTAAAAGATCCTGAGTAATTTCAGTATTCTACACAGCTCCATGCCCGGCTATATCGCCAGTGGAAGTTGCAGACAGCAAGTGCTGTACAAAGATGGGACTTAATATGAACACAGAATTATTCTATTTGAGCTTAATGTCTAATTCTCATGAGAATCACATACATCTGTTTCGAGGCTCTATTGAATATTAGAAACCAAATGAAGTGAATTATGGAGCTTTTTCCTTTCACATTAGCAAAAACAAATGCACAATACATAACATTTGCTTAATTCTGTATCATAAGGATTGTGGATTCCAGCTTTCTTGGTGTGGGGCCTGAATTAACAATTCCCAAATATAATATTATGTACTGTATAAGAACACAATTTCTTATTATCATAAAAAGAATGCATAAGAAATCCAATTTCTACGTAGTAACTGGGAAGGATTTTGTATAGATTTTAGATTTTTCTCTGCAAGCATTGTATGAAAGCTGGCTGGGTGACTTTGGGCCAATCACTCCCTCTCAATCCAACCCATCTCACAGGGTTGTTATTATAAAGAAAGAATATTATGCATGTTCGCCACCTTGACTTACTTATAAAGTAATAAAGGTGGGATAAAATTCTAATAAAATAAATAAAACCTGCTATTAATTCAGATAGAAACTTGTATAAATGCATGATGGATATCAGAGGTGAATACTAGCAAAAGAGAGTTGGTAGGGACCTTGGAGGTCTTCTAGTCCAACCCCCTAGACCAGCGGTAGTCAACCTTGGCTCTTTTATGACTCGTGGATTTCAACTCCCAGAATTCCTGAGCCAGCTTAGCTGGCTCAGGAATTCTGGGAGTTGAAATCCACGAGTCATAAAAGAGCCAAGGTTGACTACCCCTGCCCTAGACCATTCTAGTCCAAACCCTATACCATTTCAGATAAGTGGCTGTCCAGTTTTTTCTTAAAAGCCTCCAGTTTTGAGCACCCACAACCTCTGGACACAAGTCATTCCAGTGATTAATTGTTCTAAATGTCAGAAAATTTTTCCTTAGTTCTAGGTTGCTTCTCTCCTTGATTAGTTTTCATCTATTATTTCTTATCCTGACTTCAGGTGCTTTGGAGAATAGCTTGACCCCCTTTTCTTTGTGGCAATTCCTTAGATATTGGAATACTGCTATCATGTCACCCGTAGTCCTTCTTTTCATTAAACTAGACATATTCCATTCTTGCAATCGTTCTTCATATTTTTAGCCTTCAGTCCCCTAAATGATACCAGTAAGTTATCTGTGGTCATTTCCAACCTACAAAGCTTTTTTCCCTCCTTCCAACGTTGCTTATGTCAGCGGTCCATCTGCAAAATTCTGACCTAGAAAAGGTGTTCTATACTAAGATTGTGAGAAAACACAGATACCAAATGAACTCCGTTTCAAATAGTAGATTCAGGCCTATCTCCCACATTTATTTATTTGTTTGAGAAAACCAGTATCTCAGTATAAAGATTTGCATTTTTGGCAAGTCTTCTGTGATTGCAAAGTAGCTAGTATTAGGAACTTTGACCCCTATTTGATCTTGGTTTCAAATAATATTTTGAATTCATTTGAATTCAGATTTATTTCCCAGGCTGTTGTATGACTGGGAACCTACCCTGTTCTTAACCAATCAGCTACTGTATCTCCACCTGATGGCCTCCAGATGTGTTTGAATCTACCACCCCCAACCACCATAGTCAAAGACAAGTGGAACTATATCATAGCCTCATACTATGAATGATGGCTTCATGTAATAAATCCAGCACTGAAACAAGCAGCCTCCAAACAACTCAATTAGATGTTTCTAGTTCATATACTGGCAAGAGAAAACCCACTTTTGATGAGTCAAGATGCTAGCTAGCACCTGCAATTTCAAAACCACCAGCAAGAATCCTACATCCGTGTATCACCAATGGATAAAGCAAGGAACAACTGGCACAACTTGAAAACAAATAGAAGAAATCCAAAAAGGGATGAGTATGAACTAAAGCCTGATCTTTGGATAAGAATCCCACAACAGGAACAAGAATCACATATCCAATACTGCCCTCTTGTGTCTAGCCTCTCTACCTCTCTTTCACATCAGGCCCTCTTAAATTAGATCTGGGATAAAATTTTATGATATATTTGCAGGAACAGTTTTTCTATGAAAGCTGAAGTATCCCAAGAAAGAATAAATTGCTCAAGACAGTGGTTCTTAATCCCTCCATGTTTGTCTGTTCTCACCTTCAAATGGCCCTGGTGTTGAAGTAGTTTCCTCGTTTAGGCCAGTTTTGGAGGAGGAAGACTTTTTCAACTTATTCCCTGATGAGTTTTACTTTAGCTCATATAAATGCATATCACTCTGCTCCTAGCAGTGGCAAAACAGACACTTACCCTCACTTAAAATTTGAGCCATATCATCTTTCATATCTCCCCAGTCAATGCCTGAAAAGCTGCTCCCCTATGGGAAGGAAGGCATAGGCTATTTCAGTGGACCAGGTTCTGCAAAGATGGCACAAGCAGGTGATGGTGATGTGTGGCAACAATACACAAGGCTAACAGATCCAAAACGTTAGTTTGCATTTCTAACCCATTACTGTATGGATGAATATTATGTCTGCATGAAATATGGGCTGGTTCATATGTAGCATCAAGATCTCTATCAGAAATCATTTAACTAACTAAACAAAAAATGTGAATTCAGTTCAACAAAAAAAATTAAGCCTTCCATGACTGCAATTTAAATCTACTGTCCTTTAGCAGTTTACAAATCTTGATCCAATTTTAAGCATGGCTTATGTATATCACATTCTGGCTTGTTTTGTATTTTCACCGATAAATAACTTGATAATCACAATCCCTTGACTGTCCCAAAAGATATTTGCAGCTTGTTTTTATAAACATGGTTAAAATAAATCCCAGTCTAATGCTGTATCTGAATACATTTCCTCTCAATATTGTGTGGCTATGCACCAACAGCATCCACATATAATGGACAGTCAACATGTTTTGACACGGTACGTTTGAAACTCGCACGAATACAGACTTAATATACAAGCAGGCAAATATGGAAGACCACCCACTTGAGCTTCTGGTTCCAAAGAAATTCCCCAATCTATCTCCTCACTTGCTCCTTCAACTGAGATACCATAATCTGTTGCTTCAGAGACAGATACTGTTTCTTCTGTTCCAAAATCACCCCAGTCAACCTGCAATGAGAAAACAAAGCACAGGCTCTATCACTAAATAATTCTGGAGATATCTCATGATTTCAAGGTCTTTTTCCCCCCTTTCAAATCAACACCTATGCTTTAAATTCTTAGGTGTCTTCTTTTTGAACTCCTAAACACACTTACATGGTCATGAATTTCACGCTTCTTACCCTTGTTTATAGAACATGAAGGTACAAAATAAATTCCCTAACATTTGAAAGCCTGGGACTTTCTGTGCTGGCCACTTAGAATGAGGATTTTTTGGGTACCCATCTGGCCAATAAAATGAGACAAATTTCAGATATATGAGGACAACGTGGGACTATTTTGGATAATTATTTCTACAGATGCTGCATTTCTGTTACAGTAAGGATTCTTCTTTGTGAAATACCCTCCCTTTACAGATTAAACCCTGTACCATTTTTATTACAATTCTGGCACATATTTTTATTCATTTCCGCATCTGATACCTCGGATGGTATCAGATGGTAATCCTCTGTTAGTCATAACTACTGATTTATATTGTTTGCATATTTTAATATATTTTAATCTCTCTAATGCTGCATCAGTTTTATGACATTTTAAATTATGTAACAGTTAGTATAAATACCTTTTTCGTGCAAAATATATTTTAATATTTAATAGTTCCTGGAGTTGTATGGTTGGCCATAGCATATGTAAGCATAGCTTGCCGGAGGTCCTGCGTTCTGCTTCTTTTTTCTCATTAGCAGATGTATATAAATCAATAAAAACATGCAAAAGTTTCCGCTCACATTTCATGTAAGCACAGAGCTGAAACATGTAGTCATTGAAGGATGGGGAGACCAGGCAAAAGGGCAGGTCAATAGAGATGGCAGCTAAAGAGACAGAGGGAGAACTGGAAGATGAGGGTTGGGGTAGCCAATGGCGTATGCAACGTCCAACAGCAGCATGGTGAGTGCAGAAACAAGGGTCACGTGAAGGAGGGCTTGAGGGGCAAGATGTTTAAGCCTTCTTCTACTCACCTCTGGATTTATTATCACAAATGCCCAGAAAAACAAAGATGTTTCAGGTTTTAGTTTGACCAGACTGCAATCCCCCCTCAGAATGCTCTGGCCAAACTTCTGAGCCCTAATAAATTTATTTTGTCCATGGAACAAAACACATTTTGTATTGCAGGCACACCCCATCAAATCATACACTGTATTTAGTGAAAAGGAAGAAAATTCTGAATTTAAGACAGAACCTCAAAATGGACAGAAAAGAATTGTACAGTTCCATTACCATATTCTCAAAGAAGTTAAATAAAGCTTTTATATTAAAAATGTAATATTTGGAGGAGAGAAAAAAAAAGTCCTTTTTTCAGATAGATTCAGTACATTTTATCATGTCCCTTTGGCCCCCTTTAGACATACCGCCTCCTCCTCAGCCATTTCCTTCACTTCCTCTGTCTTTGGCCGTTCCACCAATGTTGGCTTGACTCCTCGCCTCCATTCGTACACGGTGGTGTTGCCTTGAGCCTGCACATGTCTCAGTAATGGGACTACTTGTTCTGTAGAACTAGAATGCACAAAAGAAGCCTCAATTTGTACTTTGTTACAGTTTGTGGAAACAAAGATGATCTGCACTCTTTTGGAAATACCTCTGACTTCACAAACTGAAAGTAACTGTAAAAAAGAACTGCTATGTGT
This sequence comes from Protobothrops mucrosquamatus, assembly GCF_001527695.2. Taxonomy (NCBI): domain Eukaryota; kingdom Metazoa; phylum Chordata; class Lepidosauria; order Squamata; family Viperidae; genus Protobothrops; species Protobothrops mucrosquamatus. Next base: position 3,572,581 of record NW_015386397.1, read on the forward strand.
GGGTTGTGGGGTGCTTGCAAACTTCATCCCAGGCTCAAATAAATGGAGCAGCTCCAACACTTTAAAGGAAAAAAACATTTCTAACTAATCCATATTTATCCGTATAGTTAGTAATACATCAACCATATCAACATTTCTCAGTGTTTCTGACAAAAGCTTTTCTAGCTCAGCTTGAAGATGCGTATATTCTTCTTCTGAAGTACAGCCTCTCTCTTCAACCATCTACATCACATCATACAACCTGATCTATCTGAATTGGACCACTGGGTTACCTAAATCCATGCAGTTTTTTCTTGCCAGCCTCTTCAAGCCTGAGATCTCTTGCAATCCTCTTAATTCAGATTTTTTTTTTTTAACATGGGAGACCCTAAAAGCAGTACTTCACACTTTTGGCACCTCGTGTTTTAGCATAGAGCAACTGTTCCTTTCCAGTTACATCAGCAGATTTTAAATAGTGAGGAAGATTGTATATCTCCCCCAAAGTTATTCTAGACCATTTTCAGCTTACAAGCACCTACCCATCGCAAACAAATTGTACACAGGCCTGGTATAGATTGATGGCTTCCAAAAAACCCTTGGCACCAGCTCCAATCTCTTCCAGTTGTGATGGCAAGTCTTTCACTAAAGCCAGAAGCTCTTGGCGTACATCATTCCCCTGGTAGAAATGGGACACATAAGAACAGACAATGTTAAAAAAAAAAAGATTTGCCAAGGTCTCATGGGTTTAGGAGTTTAATTTTGAAGCTGTGATAATTAATCCCTCTGAGCATTATTAATTATTCGTGAGAAATAAATGTAATTCATGAACTTTTTGCCTTAGCTCCAATTCTTTGGTAGGAAGGGACCTGAAGAAAGGTGACTGTGGCACTTGTGTCTGCAGGGAGTCCAGAGTTTCCAATCAGTCCTATATTCTAAATGTAATTTACTTATTTTTTAAAAAATATAATCTGTCCCACCCTCAACACACCCAGACATGTCACAAGAAGAGGATGCAATCAAATCTAAAAATCCATCAAGACCCATTTTTTCTCTACTGCAGAAAAATAACCATAAGTCAACAAATTAGGTGAACTGAGGATAAACTTTCAAGATCTCAAGCAGCCTCCACTTTCTGCCAAAAGGTTCAAGACAGACTAAAAGTCTGGGCTTGGGGGAAAGCAGGCCTATATACCGAAATTCCGTACTGCTTGCAGGAGCTGCAGAAGCGCTCCTTCATCTCAGCAGCTGCCAGCTGACACTCCTCCTCCTTCCGGCTGTATTCTTGTTGCAGTTGCTGACATTTGTTGATCTGTTTCTTGAGGGAGGGGATCTCATAGTTGACATTTCGTACCAGAAGGCTGGCCAGTTCCACTGCAGGAAAAAATAAAAATGAGTGAAGAAATGTTTCACGCTGCTTCTGCATATGAGCAAAACACCTGATAGTCAAACTATACACACCCATCAAAGCAATATAGAACAGGAACAGGCAACTTTTCATTGGCCAGGAAATATACCTGTAAAAAGCACCTTGTTTTTTAGCTGAAGGCCACAGCAGGTGGAGTGTAGATATATTGATTTACCAGAAAGGAAGACCATTCTGATGAAGAGTGTAGGAAAAAATGATAAACAGAAAAAAGCACAGGGAATGCCCAGCTTCTTTAATTTGTCAAAACTAGATTGTAAATGCTAAATGCAACTAATATTAGAGATTACTAATAAAGGGGAAAGTGTGTATTTGTATATAGATATCTATATATGCATGTGTGAACATTCCAGAAGCCATGCTCCAAAAAAGGGCAAAGCTGGACCAACATAGAAATACCCTCCTCCACACATGAATTAATAACTACCAATTAAAATTAATTGCCTATAAATAATACACTCCCTTTATAGAATTAATTGATCTCCATCTGTATATACCAACCTACTCTCATAGTCTACTCACATGGCTATGCACAAGCACCCTCCTTCTAGCATAAAGGAGCAATAAAAGGAATGGATAGTTGCATTGAGAAAAGAGAAAAGAAAAGAGATTGTGGGAATGGAGGTGAAGCAAGGGAAGCGTAACTGGACTGGGAGAAAAAACAGGAAGAAAAGCTCTGTCCATATGGTACACAAGAAATTCAGTTTTACAACATAATCATCCCCTGCCAAGCAAAGACTAATCTTCAAGGGAGTCATACTTTTCAGTACTGGTAATTTGAACCTCCTATCCATGACAGTTGGTTAATATAAACAACTGAATACGGAACTACCCATTTAAGTAAGAATAAAACAGATGCTGCTTTAACTTCCATGACAAGCATTCTAGAGAAAGAATTGAGCTGGATTAATTTAAGTCTGCCTATTTTTTTTCTTCTTTGAAGAAACAAACTTGTTAATGAGAATTTGGGGAGGGGGCAGCTAAGCTACGAAGCTTAGCTTCTGGATTTGGTGTCAAGAAACTCAAATTCTAAATTAACCCTTGCTGGTGAATTTAACATTGGAATTACCCTCTTCACTCCTGTAACAATGATTTGCACTTCTTAAACAATGTGCCCCTATTAGGACATGTAATGCAATGAAATTAATAAAGAAGAACAGAGATTGGCATTGATGATTGTGAAAGTTGATCTCCTTATCCTAAATAGGTAATTTCGGATGCTGAACGGGAACATGTAGAGCCAATCAGTGAGAAGCGAAAACAAAGGACTGACAAAGGGAAATGAGAATCATGTATATATTTTATGTTCCACCTCCATAACCTGACTGAAGTGTCAACTGCAACTTATCATATAGGGCTTATTATTTATACATCTTTCCATATTAATTAAAACATATGGTGCTGCTTAGAAAATCTCCAGCCTTTTGAATTGCTGTCCCGAGACAGCAGTAGTCATCGCTCTTGTTCAATATGGCTGACATCACATTCCAGATGATTCAACATATCTAGGGAGCACCACACTGGGGAAAGTTTTCTCAGAAATTAAAAGAATCCATGTGACAACGATTCAGCTACGCAACAGAATAGTTAATGCTATTCTAATACTATAGTTATTATTAGTTAAAATTGTACTTAATACTATTCTAATACGATAGTTAGTACTCCATAGGAAATACCTATGGTTGTCCAATCTCTTCTTAAAAACTTCTAGTATTGGAGCATTTCACAACTTCTGGAGGCAAGTTGTTCAATGAATTTAAATATGTATTCAGTAGAATGCCACAAAGAATGCCACAGAATTTCCCTACTCTTGATGCAGAACTTTAGTAACAAGTATCAGAGGCTTGAAGCTAATGAAAATATTCTGGAAATGTGCAGATTTGCAATATTATAGACATCTAGTTATCTCTAGTGAAGGTATATTCCTACTCTGGCTGGGAACCCAAGAAAGCCACTTGGGATTGGTCATTAACAAAAGATGTAAGACCTGCAAACAAATATTGAGCCTAGAAAATTTAGTGCAAGAGTTTTAAAGGCTGATATAAAACGACAGACAAGAAAAAACGTAAGCTCAAGCATGGTCTACGATCCGTGGTAACTTTCAGTTAGGGTTGAAGGGTTCTTGCCGCTGACTCTAGAACAGTCTTCTCTAGTCTGGGCTCCTACCAGATATGTAGATTCCCTATCCAGGATGGATGTAGGTGATAATTTAGAGAGCTGAAGTTTAATAAAGGTACCTAGATTGGGAAGGGCTGCTCTAAAACCCTTGTATCTTTTTGAAGCCTCAAACTCCTTTGTGCTTGGGGACTGCAGACATTAAGGAAACTGGTAAGGTACTGAGGAGAGAATACACTCTAGATTAAGAAAGGACAATATGAATGTGGAAAGCTTTTCTTAAGTTGGGGCGATCTAGCTTTTTCAAACGTTCAAAGGTGTTTCTGAGAGGAGGAAATTGCTGGTAGGCAAGCAGTGTAAACACTGAATTTATACAGCCTTAATTACTGGCTAAAAAAAGGAGTGGTCTTAGTCTCATTATGAGAATTGGTAAATTTCTGTGCAACACGTGGAGGCTGTCTTACCCAAGTAAGTGTTATCCTTTTCATATAGTGTTACAATTTCTTGCCAATCCTGTAAGAGGAGCAGAAAAAACAATGAAAAGAGGAGAATACTGCTGTGATATACAGTCTGCAACCCATTTTCCAATCATTCTAAGGGCCAGAATACCATCTCTCAGATATAAGAAAGTATAGATACTACAGCATCTCTTGCGCTTTGCCCTTATTTTTAAAACTGAAAAAAAATCCAGAAGATGATTAAATAGAAAATAAACCAGGAAGAAAAAGTTAATTTATTGAATGAATGAAAATCCATCAAAATTATAAGAGGTTGAGCTAGCCCTTTAAGGATTTCCCAAAGCACTATTACACCAAGCAATAATAGCTCACTGCTCCATCTAAGTAGACTAACTCATATAAACTAGTTTACTTACTCCTCTTTAAAGTTCATTCAAGTATTTTAAGCTTGTCTGTTATCTATGAGAGAACATTACACCAATCTGCTATCCATCTCAATATAATTTGATTCATACACAGCTTTAATTTATGATTTAATCTAACGATGGTTTGTTGAGCAATGATCTGATTCATATACAGTACTTAAGGTTAACCCATGGTTTACATATTATACGGAGTACATTTTCATAAAAAAAAACTATGTAAGTGCTGTGGGTTTTAGCCCTCCCCCCACTCCCCATATCTAATGGTATGCCATTTTTATGTTTGGCAAGGAGTTTATACTCTTCTGGGGTTCTCTTGGACTCAGAGCTCCTGGTCAAATGAGGAAATGGCAGTTGAGGTTAGAGGCCTTTGCACAAATACACCCTGAGTCCCAGTTGTCCCTTCTTGGTTGGGAGGTACTGTTTAGTTACTCATGCTTCAGTCACCTTTGGATTCATCTAACCCAACTTGCTGTTCAAATAATCTTTGACTTACAACCACAATTGAGCCCACAATTTCCACTATTAAACAAGGCAGTTGTTAAGTGAGTTTTGCCCCATTTTACAACCTTTCTTGCTACAGTTAAGTGAATCACTGCAGTTAAGTTAATAACACGGTTGTTAGGTGAATCTGCTTCCCACTGACTTGCTTTGCAGAAGGTTGCAAAAGTGAATCACATGAGCCCAGGATACTGCAACTATCATTAAGATATAATGTAACAGTATAATATAACATTACATGACCATGGGGATGCTGCAATGGTCCTAAGTATGAAAAATGGTCATAAGTAACTTTTTCCAGGGCTTTTGTAAATTCAGAATCGTTAAGTCAAGGACTATCTGTACATGGGACTGCCATTGAAGATCATTTGGAAGCTGCATATGGTCCAGAATGCAATAACATAGGCCAGCGGTCCCCAACCTTGTGGCTCCGTGGTCCAGCTGGGCAGAGGAACCATACTGTGCGAGCATGCACATATGCGCAGCTCCACTTATGCAAGAGAGAAGGCTTTGAGGCACTGTTTCGGGCTCCTTCACACTTCTCTGCACCAAAAGCTTTTGCAAAGGGACAGAAGGCCATGAAGTAGCGTGAGATCACTCCCCCGAAGCCTTTCATCCATTTGCAAAAGCTGTTGGCACGGAGAAGAGAAGCCTTTGGGAGCACTGTCTCATGCTTCTTCAGACTTACCGAGGCTGCTCGATGCTCCAAAAGCGGATTGGGTGTCCTATGCAGGTAGCTTTGATGGGTCAGCAAAGCTGAGCAGGGAATGCTCGTCCCACTCAGCCTCTGGTCTCATTGCTCTGCTTTTGGAGCATTGAGAGCAGCCAGCTTGGCAGTCCGGCTGGGCGGGGGCGGGGGCAGAAGAGGGGAACTGGGCTGCGCAAGTGGGCAGGCTGGAATGCACGCCTGTGCAGCTCCACTCATGCAAGAGAGAAGCCTTCGGGGTGTTGCTTGCAGGAGTGGAACTACACGCTCACACACGTGTGCACCAGTCCACCTCTTGTATAGCCCAGTTCAGCATAGGCCACGATCTGGTGATGGGCCGCAGCCCAGGGGTTGGAGACTCCTGATATAGGCAGTAGTGGGCACATTACAGTACAATCACGTAATACCACTGTTGCATGAGCTGCAATGGCTCCCTTTAAGCTTTAAATGCAATTCAAGGTATTGATCATCACCTCTAAAACCTTACATGATATGAGGCCAGGCTAGTTTTCTACCTGTCACACCAGATCTGTCAGGATTGGCATGCTCCCAGACCACTCAGTGTTACCTGGTGAAGCCTGGAAAGCATGTCTTCTTTGACATCACACATGCCTCATGAAAAAAAACCTCCTGCAAAGATACAGATGGTTCCAATCCCTTGGCCTTTAGGAAACCAAAGAAAACCTGGCTTTTTCCCAATACTGGGTCCAAGATTGGGTGGACCAAGCTACTGTGGTTAATGAATGCAAGTTTTATTTGTGCCTCAGTGTGGCGGGTTTTTTTTCCTAATTATATTGTGTTTCTTATTATTTTTATCAAAGTAGATAAATGAACTATATAAGTTTGCTTACATAGTTCTTTATAAATCCTGTATAAATAATATTTCAGATGCAAAAGTTCTCCACTTTGTGTTCTGAAAGACAGGAGTTTTCAGAACATGTTAAGGTTTAGTGCACTACTTCTTGGACAGTCTTCCACATTGTGTTTCTATCTAGATTTATTGGATTACTATGCCTTTCATCTCCTATTCAATTTACCTTTGTTGGAAGTGGGTAACAACATGAAAACTTGGCATTCTTGAGTCAACTGTTGAAAATCCAAGGATTAGTAAATTGCTCACTTATTGAAGGAACTTTAACCATCAATAGAGTTCATATGTCATGTTAAACTATATGAGATTGTTTTAGTTTAGCATAAAAAAGTGAAACTTAATTAATCAAACCTTAATATTTTGTAATCCATGGGTATAGGTTTGCATAAGTAATAAAAAGGGGAACAGCCAACCCTTGGAAAATGTGAGTTCATTGAGCAGTGTGGAATGCAAAATATGCTGTTCTCCTCCTCTGGTTCACTCACCTTCATTCGCTGTGAAGAATAGCGACCAAATATGTTTTTAGAAGAGACTTCTGTCCTTTTGAGGATCTCCACAATTCTGAGGCAATGAAAATAGTGAATATCTGGAATCAGAGACAGAAGAACTGTGAGATTTTGATTAAACATATTTTATTCTGTGAATCTCTTATTTTTCTTTAAAAAATAAACAGCAAAAATCCCAAGCTTATTATTTAAGGTTAATCATATATTCTAAATATAAGGTTAATTATACATTCAAGAACTTCCATAAATACTCACAGGAACCAGAAAGAAGACATTTGATCTCTTCATTTTCTGGCATGTCCTGGATAGCCAAAGCAATTTTTTCACGGATGATGCGGACCTGAGCCTGCCATTTCAGGTTGCAGTGTCGCCTATCCACCAGCCAATCTTCAAAAAGAATAAAAATACACATCAAAAGAAAAGTCAGAAAGATCACACAGCTATGTAGTACTTTTAAAGCCGCCACTTTCAACAGGGCCCGTAAAGAACACAAAAAGAGACTTACCGAGCAACTTGCTGGTCTGTATATCAATTGGCAACTTCTGATAGTCCTGTTGAAACAAAAACAAAGGGTGATTTAACAAGAGTCTCAAAGAGATTTAACTCAATGAAATTACTATGTCAATAATATGTTAAACTTCCAACATATGAACTCACTGAAGACCTAAAGGAAATAACATGTGCAATAATACTAGCAAATAAAACATCTATTGAAATACTAAAATATATTGAACTAAAGTGACCATTATACGCTTAATTCTTGCTCCAATTACAATACAATTATTGGTTTCACATACCACACTATACCAGGTTCTTAGCAATGTTCACTTCAGTAGGTAACAATTAGTTGGACTTACACATCACACAAACCTACACCCATGAGTTACAAAACATATCACGGTTCACCTCTTTGTGCTAAACCAAAACAAACTCACATAGTTTAATATGACATGTGAACTCTATTGATGATGAAAAATTTCACATTATGCATAGAAAATCTGAAATATTTTAAACAACACTTTGATGGAGTTAAGTCATTGCTATAGGATACAATAATAAAAGTGAATTTAGCAAAATCATGCCTAACTCTTCAGTTCTGGGCTTATTTTGTCAAACTCAACATCTTAAATTAAACCTTCAAAGTTTATATGACAGAAACATCTATAGTTAAATAGCTGTAGATATAGATTTTTAATATCTAGAAATTCATATGTGCTAAAGAAAGTTGTAGCTTATACCCACTAGATTATCTGTCTTTCCACCAAATGCCTTAGATTTCTGCGTGACCATGTTAATAACCCATATGCTTACACCAGTATTTCTCAACCTCAACAATTTTAAGTTGTGTGAATTTCAACTCTCAGAATTTCCTAGTCAGAATTCCCCAGCCAGCAATTCTGGGAGCTGAAGTTCACATTTAAAGATGCTTTGGTTGGCAAACCCTGCATGATATAAATGTGAACAAAACCTTTAAGAATCTGCAGCTTCCAGGGTACAATATTAATTTATTTAAAATATTAATTTAATATTTTAAATAAATAAAAGCAAGATGCCTCTTTCACAGACAATAAAATAGCAATTTTAAAAAGTGGCTTGGAACAGAAACAGGAAAGGCTTTGGAGCCTTGAAACGAAGGGCTCCACTCTATCTACAGATAGAACCCTGAATGAAATCAGAGGTAAGACTTCATTTGAACGAGAGCCTTCTTTAGACCTTCTGAAATATTTAAGAGTGTTTCCAAGTGTTATATTTACTCTTGCTAACTGCACCCAGGGTGATCACGAAACTAGGGTTAACGGAGAAAACTAGGTGGCATTCATTTTAGAATTAAACAAGAGGAGTTTAATGTAGGTGCAAAATAGGGTCTCCTGCTTGAGCAGAGTTGGACTAGATCTCCAAGGTCCTTTCCAACTCTGTTATTCTGAAACCTAGAAACAGTGATTTCGAAGCAATCTCAGGACGAGGTGATTACCCCACCCCCATAACCCAAGTGCTGTTTCCCACCAACTCCCCCTTAACGTTACATGATCTTTCCCACCTGCATGATTTCTATTGCGTCCGCCACCAAAAGAACTCCCTTCCCTTCGCGATGCTACTCTTCCGCCTCAACAACCAATCGACGCAGACGCAGGACAAAGTTCTTCCGACGTAACCAATAATGAACGGAAGTTCCAATATGCAGAGCCCGCCTTCTGAGGGAAGTGAAATGAAGGAGTTGTACAAGGCCACGCATCATTTCTGTGATTGGCCAGCAGAAATTCACGCCGTAAAAAAAACCTCACTTATAGCAGAAGCGGGGGTTGGGGAGGGGGAGAAGGGGAATGACTGAGGGCAGAAGAAAGGAGTTAGGAAATGATATTGGTCGGCAGGTGGTGCTCAAAATTTGCAGATTCTTTGACGAGGCTACTTTTGTATGAGTGAACTGTGCGCGTGTAAATGTGAACCCTAATATAGATGAAGCGGAAATGCTAAACCGTTTCAGTTAAGGACATGACCAGTGGTAAAAGGATTATCTGCAGACGAAAGGTTTAAGTCAATCCGCCAATTCTCTAGGGTTGAACAATTATATTTTTATTTTCTAGAAAGCTTGTCAGAGAATAGTATTCAGAAATTCGACAGCTCGAGATAAAACGGTAGTCTGATTCCTTCATATTGTATGTATAGTAATCCAAGTTAAGGCTGCCCACTACATCAGCTATTTACAACTTAAATGCTGAAAATGATTACACAACGAGACTGCCTTCAGGTAATTTAATGGATTACAGGAATGTAAGGTCACATTGGAAAATAACTTATAATATTTTGTTTTTCAAAATTAGCCATTTCCTCCAACCAGAAGTTAATGTTAAGAGTTGCATAACCTGGTAATAATAATAGTAATAGAAAAATATCTATTCCCCGAATTGTCCAGGAATTCTAATTTATGTATATGATAGAATATTTGGCACCACAGTGTAGAGCGTATTTCCAAACTGAATTATGAATATTTTCAGCTTTTGTTTTAGTAACACTATTTTAAAATGAAACTGCCTTTGATAAAAAAGTGAAATTACAGAGCTTGGCATTCAGTTCATATGTTTGCTTACAGCAAAGGTCATAAACCTTTCATAAATGGCTTATTAGACCACATAAAAGGTTTTATTATAAACTTATATTTCAGAGTCTGAATGGTCTGAATGAGAATTAAGTAAATTTTGATATTTTAGATAGACTCCTAATCTCACTTCTGGTTATAACTTCCAGGCAGGTGATGGGAAGATGGATTTCCCATATATGTTTTATGTGTCAGTTTTTTCCAGTCTTGCTCTCCTGTAGATATATTGGATTATAGAATCTCTGCCTCTTAAAAGCTCTAATCTTAACACATCTCTAGGGGCATCATATTGTGGAAAGCAAATTTACAGTAACAAAATCATTTTGCCACTTACTGTTTATATAATCCAGATTGTGTTGAGTTTGGACTTAGACATGTCTGGAAAATAGATCTTAAAATCAGTATAACTTCCACTTTATTTGAAAGGGCCTTCTCTAAAAAGTTTGGATTTAGCCCATTAAACATACTTAACTGTCCAGGGCTCAAGGAATTTTGATGATATTATATTTAACTTAAGCCCCATTATTTTGAATGGAACATAAATGAAGTTAAATTTTTCTGGAAGATAGATTCAAGTGGCACACAAATTTAAGAATTTTTAAATAAAATGTAAGCGGGAAATAAATTAGTATGTGGGGTATAGATAAGTGAAGGAAGCCCAACTTTTCTCACATTATGTTTGTCCTGTGTCTAGTTTTAGAAATTATAAGAGTCATAATTTTAGTATGACTTGGAATGGGTAATCAAGTAGGTTTAGAATTTCACTAAGACTCAGTCCAAAAATGGTGCACTGATATAAATTTGAATTATTGCAAATAGATTCAGTTCTGAACAATTCCTCTTACAGATTCTTTTCCACTCTAAATACTGTACAATGTTCATCTCTTGGAAAGATCTGCTGTTTTGGGATAATGGTTTGCCTGGGAAAACAACTGAATGGTCTCTAACCTGGATTACTGGAAGTGTTGGCAGCTGAACAGGAAAAGGAACAAATTATTCCCCCTCACCTTAACACAGAAAGAAAAAGAAAAGAAAGGCTAAACCGGTCTGATGAGTGCCTGAGCCAAAGTCTAGTCTGACTAATCCTCCAAAGAAAAGAATAGATGTAAAAGAACCAAACTAGTAAAAGCTAGAGATGTTAACCCTTTGATTTCAATGAAGGATAAAAAAATAGACATTAGAATATTGTTTGGCACTGGTAAGAACAGGGACCAGGAAGTTCCACCTGTTCATATCAAATTAAATGTCATTCTAAGAGTTATTTTGTTTTATTTTTAACAAGGAGTTCTTTGTTAGGTGGATTAAGCTGAGAATTAGTGGCTCTTAGTTTCCCAGTGGGTATACATTCTGCTGTCCCCATACTGCTCTGACATCTAGAAAATTACATTTTATATTCCCTAGAATTGGATTATGAAGATTACATAGATGAATAAATTGGTCCTTATTTACCAGGACCTCTTTGCTGGGTTTATCTGTCATGGGAATTTTAGTTAAGAAAGGATTGGGTTTTTTTTCTGTTGTCCGGTTTAGACTGGAAACACTTTGGAAACTCAAAATCTATATTTTTTTATTTGTTTATTTATACTGTTCCACAAAGAACCAAGTATCTTTGAGACACTGTATAAATAACAAATAGTCACAATTGTTGAAAGCTTTGCAAACATGGTAGTAGTAAGCAAGTCTATTTCCTTATTATTATTATTAAAAAAAAAAAACCAGTTAACCTTGCCCAGTGTTACAGAGGCCTAAGCCCCAGCATGATCTGAAGCAGAGCACTTGGCAGTCCAGATATGTCTCTGGAGGGAATTTTTTTTCTCCTTTTCTTAAAATCTGCAGGTGGAAAAATTATTTTAGGAAGAAGTTTTTCATGTGATCAAATCAGTTTAATATTCATTTATTTAAAAATGAATTAATTCAAAATTAGAGGTTATGGTTATGCCATTGCACCCTTCCCATCTACCTTGAAGCCTTTATTATAAAAACTTAAACTTCACTAAGACTTTTATATTACCCGGAATATTCAAGGCAAGTTTCCAAAGATATTTCTTACTCCAGTTTACCAATTCATGAATAGAACTATGTGATTCATCTCCAAATTTTGTCCTCAAACATTTTGTTTATTGTAATAAAATATGATCAACAGGAGGTTTACATGCTATGCTGCAACTATAAATACCTATCACATTATTTTTCATTCTTGCCTACCTATATTGCTGGGTGATTGGAAGGATAAAAGAAGTATCCAAAAATAAACATGTTAAATGGAACTAGAAGTCACAAAGCAAGTATTTATAAAACACTTGTTCACATGTGTCATTTATTATTTGATTACTGTAATGTAAAATTATATGTACAGTATATGTGACTGAAAATGAAAACTCATAGAAGAATTTTTGTGAATTTTCAATTCTTCATAGTTACCATGTTTTTCAGTGGTTGATTCCCACATTTGATTCCTGCAGAAAAAAATAAACTAGCCATTTTACCAAAAATTGACCTTGATCGGAAATTATCTTCAATAAGTTGAAACTGTATTATGAATGAAAATGGGTCTTACCTTCCTGCAGAATAATAGTGTCCCCATGTGAGAATGTGCACCCTGCAGGACCAGTCACTTATCGGTACAATTCTTTACAATGTTTGGTGTTTTAAATTTTGCCTTGTTAATTCAGTTTGGATTATAAAGTCTAAACCTCTCTCGGCATGTGCATTCAGTAATGCATTTATTGTCCATGGTTATCAACATTTATTGTCCATGGTTATCCACCTGAGGAAGTAAAGTGTTTACCTTTTTAAAACTTTGACTCAGTAAATAAGTCTCTAAAGCTTCATGGGATACATTTTCAACATCCAACAGGGCTCAAATTCTGGAATTTAACTCCCCCCCTTAAATACCACCTTTCCTTCTCTGCAGGTAAAGTCAAATGGAATTGCTCTAAGAGGTCTCAGCTTAGATTTCCCTCATCATGAATATTCAGATCTGTCCCTGCTCAGCCACTGTTTGCTCCTGTTTACTTTAGGCAGGAGTGGCTCAGTCCCTGGTTAACCTTGACATACAGAGGGAGGGAGAGAGAAGTGAAGCACAAATAGGTATGTGGCACTTCCACACACCTGAGATGTGAGAATCACATTTTTACTGGTTGCCAAAGCCAACTCTGTCAGTTTTGCACAAAAGTAACTCAACGTCCAGCTCAGTGTCTCATTCTAGCTCACGTCTTCTCCATATTGGCCTTTGCCCACAAGAGTTGAAGATACTGTTCAGTGACGGACAAATCAGACATCAGACGAAGCAGGTATGTTGTTAATGGCACTTTTAAGGGAAGAGGGGAAGGAAACTCACTCCACACCTGGGAACACTGTGTTTTGTAGCCTTCACAAATGTTTAATTGATCACTACCAACAGATGTAAAGATAAAACGAGTAGAACTTCAGCGGGCAGAGTTTTGAATCTAGATGGGACAAACACATGTTTTCATCCATGATTACTCCTAATCTCTGGATGATCTCAGACCGAAATACAATTTCTTGCTATAATCTTTTACAGATTGTTGTAAGCAGAAAATGAAGAAGGAACAAGTTTATTTGGCTTTCAAATAAGATAGGAAAAAAAAAAACATCTCAGATGACCCACTGAGTAGCTGTCTGTTTTGCATATTTCACTTTTGCAAATCTGAGTAACTGCTAAAATTACACTTAACAGAGAGATAGGGTCTGATTCTTTAGCTCAGACAAATTGATAAAGTTTTGAATTTCAGTTCTCATTCACCTCCAACCAAAATGGCAAATTACAAGGGATTGTAAGAACTGTAGCCCAAAACGTGAAGGACATTAGTTTGCTCAATTCTGTCCTAAGTATGTCTTGATACATTTATTTACTTCACTACCAATTTTAAAAGGTGTCCATTAATTTGTGAGTTTTAAAAATCCTCTTTCTGTTATTCATGTAAAACATTGGATTAGAGTTGAATATTACCATGCCATTCCAGCTCAGAGGTCAGACAAATTGATAAAGTTTTGAATTTCAGTTCTCATTCCCCTCCAACCAAAATGGCAAATTACAAGGGATTGTAAGAATTGTAGCCCAAAACGTGAAGGACATTAGTTTGCTCAATTCTGTCCTAAGTACGTCTTGATACATTTATTTACTTCACTACCTATTTCAAAGGTGTCCATTAATTTGTGAAAATTAAAAATCTTCTTTCTGTTATCCATGTAAAACATTGGATTAGAGTTGAATATTACCATGCCATTCCAGTAAAAAAAAATAAATCTGGCAAATGAATCCTTCCTGCTCTCTTTTATATAGAGAAAAGGAAGGAGAAAATGAAAAGATACATCTGTGCAGAATACTTCAGTTTCTCTTAAACTGCCTTGCTCCCAATCTGTTAGATTCCTCTCAAGGATGGATGAAATCAAATGCAAAATGCTATATTGGGTGCCCAAAGAAGGGCATATCTAACACCTCTGCTCCATGAATTGTATTGGGTTCCAGTTTGCTTCTGGGTTCAATTAAAGATGTTGTTTATGACCTATAAAGTCCTACATGGCCTAGAGCGAGGCTGCCTACAGACCCAGCTTCATTCCACTCAGTCAGGCAAGGAAGGTATGTTGCAGCCCCCCTCCTAATCAAAGAACTCTGACTGGCAGAGTTTAGGAAGAGAGCCTTCTTCATTCTATGGAAGTAGTTAACATTTGGTGTGAGGACATGGTAGATAATTTATCTAGTCATTTATGATTCCCAATAAAAGATGGGTTATGGACCCCACCTTCCTTCCTTTCCCCAACCTGCTACCCTCTATGTTGGAATAACTCCCATAATTCTGAGTTAGCATTGAAGTCTAATATATTGGGAGGCATTACTAGGTTGATGGACAAAGAGAACATGAGTCCAAAAGAAAGAAAGAGAGACAAAGAGAGAGAAAGAGAGGAAAGAAAGAAAATAGAGTAGATGATGTGCTTCAGAGAAACATTAAATGTCTTAAACATGGTTTTGGAGAAGTTGAAGATTTATAACAGCATATTTGAATCTGTAACTTAGTGACCAAGCTTAAAAATCCAACGCATCTGGAGGATACTTGGTTGGAGAACGCCAGTACTGTGTGGTATAATAGTTAAGGTGTTAGACTAGAGGTTACCATTCATCTATGTTTCTAATATCTCTTTCTGGTTCCACCTCTGAGATGGAGAATAAGGTTGGATTTTAACAACTCCCACAGAAATCTATGGACATAGTGAATGGGCTCCAATATAGGATATACATGGGATGGGAGAAAGACTGCCTTTCATCCTTTTTGCGTGGCTCACACGGAATAGACAGGCCTTCAAACAGGATTGAGTTCAGTCTATCTTTCAAGAAGGTGTTGTCTATTTGTAAACTATTATCATGGTATCTTAAGCTACAGAATCCTTAGATCATACACAGGAAACAAATGATGTTTTAATGTAGAATAAACAAATTCACTTATATATAGCTCCTGCCCTTGCTCTTGATCTGAGACAAGAAGTTACACCTGAGATGAGCAGAAGCTGAAAAATAATAATCAATGCATAATAATAATTTAAAGGCATGGACTCTTTAAGTTGAGTTCTCCTGCTGACTTAATAAGCATCACATGCAGTTTTCTTTCTTATTCCTTTTTAAGGATTTTTTTCAATATTCCACAGTCTAGTCTTAAAGTATCTTGGTGGCCTCCCATCCAAATGCTAATCAGTCACTTAGATGGAAAGAATAAAATTTTTTATAGTTCTTAATGGACATTTTTTTCTGTTCAGCAAGAAGATATAACTATAGCCTATTCTTCTATTATCTTTTCCTCTTATCCGAGGCTGGCCCATATAGATCATTTAAGAGGACTCATAAGACACACTGGTATTAGCACTTCAAGGTACACCAGATTAGGAAACCAAAGTCACGCATTTTTATTAGGTTATAGAAACAGAATATTGCATGTCTGAATCTCTCTTCCCCCCCCTATTATTGTGAGAACTAGGAAGAATCTTGTTGGAGATGGTTTCTCAATTCTGGCCCAGACTCAGACTTCTTTTATCTGACTGTTGTTTTGATTGTGGCTCTTCCTCCTATTCCTCAAGGTTATTCCTTTTTCCCATTACAATTGGCTTGAGTTATTTAGCTTAGCATAATGCATGAATTCAATCAACGTGGTTCTTGGGAACACTGTAGATTGATCAAAAATAAATGTGGCTTAGCAAAATGTATGGATCCAAGAACAGGAATCTGAGAAGCACATTCGCAAGTTCCTAAGCATCACAATGAGCTTTGCTCTACCTACAATGCGGCATTTATATAGTGCATTTGAATTTTTCAGAATGATAACAATAAGTTCATGAACAGATGGATGAATTTAGGCAGAGCTAAGACGTATACAAATAAGATGAGCTTCAACAAATATTTTCCTGCTTTAACACTGATACTTTAACAGTATGTATACTGTGTCTCTGCCACCATCAGTGGGGAATAAACAAAATTAGGATGTGAAGCAACTGAAAACAATTAAAGGAAAAAAAAGATAAGGTGCTCCATGTTTTGAAGGGAAAGTTTAAATACAGTATTTAGTTTCCCTAACATTTTTTTTTGGGGGGGAGGGAATTAGGAACATGCAAACCAAGTAGGCAGCATCTCATCATTTCAGGTACTCACTGCAAGGAATATATGTAAGCACTATGGTGGTTGTGGACTTCATAAAGTTGTCGTTAAAGCTGACTTTTAAACTTGCCCAGGAGTTGCCATTCTCTGCAGGTGGCCCTGGTAAAGAAACTATCCTCAGTTTAAGTCTCTCCCTTCAAACTGAAGCTTCAACATCTGCATCTAAAACATCAAAAATATCTGAATTTTTTCCCATGTACATGGAATTTGATTTTGTCCTCATCATCTGCATTACACATTTTCTTCTCTAAGGCACTAAAGCATAGGCACACATCAAGAAAGTTCATAGTTTCTTATGTTGTCCATCTAACTTGCATAATTTATTTTTGGAAGGGAAATAGGGATTTGGGGTGAGATGTTTATTATGTGTACATGAGGAATATGAAGCTCAGAATTCTAAATATGGTCTTATTGACCTTTTTTTTGGGGGGGGGGGAAACTAGCCAAAACACAAGATCATAACAGATCTGTACTTTTTTCTCCCTTTCCGAAGGGTGACTGATCCTTCCTGTTGGCTCCATGGCAGAAAATAATTATAGCTGGTGGAAGTTAACCTTCCTCCGAAAGAAAAAATCAACTCCAAAGGTATTGTATGAAAGTCCAGATATTTACGGAGTGTCCAGTGATGAGACTCTACAAGAGGGCATACCAGCAGATGGGAGCAGCGGAAGCCACAATGAGCAGGAATTCAATGCCCGGCTAGAGAAAATTGTGGACAAAAGCACCAAAGGGAAACATGTCAAAGTTTCCAATTCTGGACGCTTCAAAGAAAAGAAGAAAATCAGGGTTACTTTGCCAGAAAACCCCAATTTCTTTTCTGATGGGGAACGGGACGAAAAATAAGAGCCAAGTGAAGGAGATGCTTATGAAAAGCCCTTTTTTGATGACATTTCTCTGCTGAAGAGAAGCTGATGATGACACATCAGGTTCATTACATTTGCTAATGAAGTTAACGAGGGAGCCATCTGAAACTCTAGGATAGGGTCCTGATTTTCATGTGAAGTTTTCAAAAAGGATGAACTTTACCTATGTTTTATTTTGTTTTCCTCTTTTTTAATTTAAGAAATAGAGTGGTAATATTTGCATTAAACACAAGCTTATGAGGAACTTATAAATGAGAAAGGAAAATTGAGACGTAGAGCGCAGAACAGGGAACATACACAATATTGCTAAATTCAGATCAATTACCCCTCCTTAGCTACCTTGTTAACCTAATCAAAGTAAACAGAAAATGTTTGTTTTTGCCTCTCAGGTCTGCCCAGCTCCTGGCACACTTGGGCAGCTTCTCTGATAGGCCTCATTGGTACTGGCACCTGCTTTCCTCTTCCTACCCTCCTCCCTGCTGTCAGCTTTCTTGCAACAGCAGTTGAAACCGACCACTGAAAATTATCCAAACATTCACTCACCCCGATTCACCTTGATATAGTCTTGTTCTAAGTCACAATAGAAAATACTACAATGGGATTTTTTTTTTACAGATTTAGTTGCTTCTTCTAGGTAAGCTTTGGTGGCCTCTTAGATATCAATAAAGCCGGTCAATCTGATGTCAGCACATGGAAAGATTCTTATGGCAGTTCATACAAATCTTTATTTTTAAGAAACTTAAAAACAATTTGATAATTACCAGCAGTCAGCATGACCTATCAAAAAAATATATATCTTGCCACATGAACCCTTAGCAAAGGTTTTGTCTGGATAGAATCCTTAGATTGAGGGAATGCTGGAGATGTAGTTTAACTTAATTGCAGAAAAGCACTTTAAAAAACAGCCCATTATATTCTGCTTAGCAAGCTACTTGAATGTGAGCAGGATGGTGATTACATACCTGACTCAAAAATTATTCTCAGAGCGGTTCCTTATCGAATTGGAATAAGGTATCATGTGGGTGGGGAAAATATCCTAGGTCTTGTACTCTCAAACATTTTTTATTCCTTGGGTAAAGAGGCGAAGAGAATGCTTTCCTGAATTTGCTGATGATATAAAACTGGATAGGATATCTTTCAAAACAGAAATAAAATTTGGTAGTTTATATACAGTAAAAGAAATGAGATAAATAGATCAATAATATTTAATAGAGATGATTGCAAAATTATTTTCCAAGGAAGCAAAAATGTTATGGATAAATTGCAGTACTAATAAATTGTAAATTGAATGTGGGATTTGGGTCAACAATGTGATATGCCTATGGGAAAAAAACCAAAACCAAAAGGCAAGTATAATTTTAAGTAGCATATACAGAAATACAATTTTTAAATAAAAATTCTACTTGCACTTTGTTCTGCATTTGATATGCCCACTCTACCTTGAATACCGTGACTAGTTTTGGGTTCTGATTCAGGCAACACTTTAACACTTTAAAGTATAGCAATGAGGTGCTGGGAAGAGAGATATAATCAGATATAATCAGTGATTTTCAAACCATTGGACATGTGGACTTCAGCTCCCAGAATGGAGCTGAATTTGTGAATTCTGAGGGTTGAAGTCCATATATCATGAAGTTGCCAAGTTTGAAAAACACTGGATTAAATGAAGAGGGATGGTTATCTTCGAAAAGAAACCAACAAGAGCTATCATGTTTTTCAAATACTTGACAGGATATAACATAAAACAGAGCACTGAATAATGGATTTAAATTACAGAAACAGAGATTCTGACTGAATATGTATGAGGGGAAAAATAACTTCTGAATTGTAAGTGCTGTTTGACAGTGTTTGACATTACTCAGAGAAGACGTGCCTCCCCTTTGTTGGATGCATTCAGGTGAAGATTAGATAAATAATCTATCAGGTGAAGATTAGAGAAAATCATCTATAATTGGGATAATGAATTGGAACCTGTTGGTTTCCATTGTGTGGCTCTTGAACTTGATGGGTGTGGACAGCATAACTGTATCAGTTCACCAAAAAAGGAAGAGATTTTTTTTCTCTAGTAATTTTGAGTATAGACTTCAACTTATGATACACTACATAATGAAGCCTGTTCATAATGGTTGTAAGTCATGACAATCATTTAGTGAGTTGGCCATATAACCAATACAATTTTACAACTTTTTTTGTGGAAATCATTAAACAAACACCATGATCATTAAGTGAATCAATGGTTTACTATGGGTTCAGTTTTACAAAAATCCAGAAGTAAATGAGGGTGGAGGTCCGTTCTCTGAGTTTCTGGGTTGGTTTCCAAACATTTTATTACCAGGTTAGGTAACACCTTCAGCACAGTTTAAAGAATTCCCTAAATTCTGCTAAAGATGTTATTTAGCCTGGTAATGAAAGATTCAGAAATGGATGCACAAGCTCAAAAAGCGAACCTCCATCCTCATCATACATCCAACCTACAGATATTTGCCACCAGAAGTAAATGCCAGTTTTCAGCAAAATTGTCATAAAACATAATTATGTGACCCATGAGATGCTGGAAACAGCCATAAATGGGGCCGTGTTGTCGAGTACCTGAACTTTGATCCCATGACTGTTGGAACTTTGAATCCATGCCATACATAGCTCTAAGGTGTGTCCATATAACTTTAAATGATCACTAAGTAACTGATCATAAGTCAAGGGCTATCTGTATATTATTAAGCTTTCTGGTACATAAGCTGCTTAAGTGTGAAGTCCACAAACCCAGCTGCTTAGTCCGTACTGTGCACAGCAAAATATATACAATCCTGTTTATGTTTTGTATTCCTAGCAAAAAAAGGAATACTGATTTTAATGCATGCCACCAAATAAATAGGGTCATGGGGATACTGGCCTCCAAATATATAAACTTGCACTCAGATAAAATGGGTGAAATTATGGTCACACTTTTATGTACGCCACGGCCAGTGCTTTTGTAGGACACAATGACAGCATGTCTTAGACAATAATAGCCAGGTTTCATATAACCCCTAAGTGATGTGATTGTTGGTGTTGTTTAAGACAATGTGTGAACTGAAGCACAGTAATTTATAAACCATGCTTTATAGTTCAGCATACAATAGAAAATCAACCAATAGGGGTTTATTCAATAAACTATGGCTTAATACAATATATGAACCCAGTCACTATGTGACTGAGATTGGTAGTAGGATCTCGTAAGAAGGCAGATATATGCTTTCATTTTATTTATTAATCACATTTATAGTCATAGAAAATGAGACACTGCTATGGGATCCCACTAAATTTGTTTGCTGTCCTGTAGTATGATGAAATTTGCTATTCTTTCTCCAATTTTTGAAGTAAAAATTTAACTACAAAACCTGTTGGATCTAGTCTATAAACTGGGAAGAGAAGGCTCTTGTACTCTGCATCAGGTGGCAGAAATGCTGGATTTGTCCTGCAGAATTACATGGATCAGATAAAAAATCAATGTGCAATATCAATGTGCAAATAATATACATCTTCAAACTCATTAGCTTCTTATATTACTTTTTATTCAGACAATTATTTATATTGGACCACCTCCAAATGTGATTCAACAGATTATCAGGGATTTCTATCAATGGCACATAAAAAAGAGGGAACTGTAAGAGGTCAATTGGTGCCCCATTAAAATTCCCCTAACTTTGATTACAAAGTCACCTTTTATGACCTTCAGTTTCCTTTCTAATTCCTTCTAGTACAGCATTGTTTTAAGCTGTTAAAAGATTACATTGTTTTAACATCTCCTTTGATTTACTGGCTGGGGATATTCTGGGAGTTGAAGTCCACCAAAACTCTGGTTTATACCAAGGATTCTTGAAACAGAAGCTGTTTCTCTTCAGCTCAAACTGAACAGTAATAATAATAATAATAAAGTTGGAAGGGACCTTGGAGGTCATCTAGTCCAACCCCCTGCTCAGGCAGGAAACCTTATACCATTTCAGACAAATGGCTGTCCAGTCTCTTCTTAAAAACTTCCAGTGTTGGAGCATGCATAGCTTCTGGAGGCAGGTTGTTCCACTGATTAATTGTTCTACCTGTCAGGAAATTTCTCCTTAGTTCTAGGTTGCTTCTCTCTTTGATTAGTTTCCATCCGTTGCTTCTTGTCCTGCCTTCAGGTGCCTTGGAAAATAGCTTGACTCTCCATGTAAAAAGATTTTGTCCTCCTCTAAAGTATAATATATTTTATTAGCTTCCAATCATCAAAGACTACTTCTTCATTTTGTACCACAGTATGTCCAAGTTTGGATAGATTGTGGGTTTTTTTCCTGATGTGGGAGTGAAAATTCTGAGGTGAGGGGGTTGGTGCTGGACTGGCTGTTCCTTGTCATAAGAATTCTACAGAAAGTTAATTAAGAACTTTATATTGTAATTCATTTCCAGAAATATAAGGAATCAAGAGTAGTGTTGTTAAATATAAGGAATCAAGAGTAGCTTACTTCTTGTTTTTATCCCTCTCACTCTGTAACTCAGAACTCTTTAACACTACCTAGAATAACCTCTTCAGAATTTCCCCATTATCTCTTTTTAGGTATCAGCTGGGATAATATTTGAAAAGAAGATTTGAACATTTTCCTATGCATTTATAAATTCGGCCTCAAGTTTTATTTTTATTTCATATTCACATCTGAAATTCCATTCCCTATGAATCATTTCAATGACAAACATTAATTTACCTCTGATTGGGTAATTCTGATCCACCAAATCAGCAGAAATGCCTTTAAAATATTTGCTTGCTACATACATTCAGCTCAAGGTTGTTCTTTTCCCACATTTACTGCAATAGCCTTCAGACTATTTCCTTTTAAATTTATCTAGCAAGCCACATGAACTTTAGCTGTCAACAATATTAATAACTCATCCATCAACTGCATTTTGCACTTGTAAAAATTACAATTTTGATAAACTTTGAACAGCAGTTTTGTTGAACTCTGTAACAGTTTGCCTTATGATTTGGCAAAAATCGCCTGCTATGTAATTTGTTCCAATTGTCCTAAATGGATTTATGAAGCAAACAATTAAAAAGTGACCTATTTCATCAGAATTATTAGTGCAAACTCCAAAATCAGCTGTTTTTCCAATAAAGGAGAATGTTTGTATCTCAGGATTGAAATGAGAGATCCTTGATGCTCTCTGAGCTTGGTTGTTTTCTTGCAGACATCTCATTTACCAAACCACAACATCATCAGTGCTGGTATGGAGTGAGGTGTGCTCTCAATGTATATATCCAGGGCTTTTTTTTTGTCATTGAATGCCCAGAACAGAGTTCCGGCACCTTTTTTGGATGGAACCTTGTAGGGTAGGCAAGGCAAGTTGTATGACGTGTGAGTTCCGGCACCTTTTTTTTTTTTTTTAAACAAAAACACTGTATATATCTATTGACTTGTCCCACCAAATTTTGGTGGGAGTGGTCTTGGTGGGGTTTTTGAGGGGTGGGTGGATTGTTTACTGTTGACTGGTCTGACGGCTCTTTGATTGGGATATTGTTCTCTTCTTGACAGTTGATCTGATGTTACTCTTGATGTTGATCTATGCTCATCTAGCTCTCGGTTGCTTTTGGAAGGTATTTTGGTCTTTTTGCTCCCTTTTTTGGCCTGTTGATTATGTCTTTTGCACAGCATGTAAATGTTGTTGGTCTATGTGCTTATTGATGGTTGAATTGTGAGAATGCCAGGCTTCCAGGAATTCCCTAGTGTTTTTGGACTTGGTTTGGTTAGAATGGTCACGATTTCTGTAAAGAACTACTGTACTTTAAGATTTAAGAAAATTATATGGAGAGAGTCAGTATGGGAGCCCCTTGATGTGATGGTTAAGGTGCTGGATTAGAAGTGGAGAAACCCAGTTTTAATTCTCTCTTAAGCTGAAAGTCAGCTTGGTGACCTTGGGCCAGTCACTTCTCTCAGCCCAAAACAAGGGCTGGCTATGACAAGCTGGCTGAAAAACAAAACACCTGCAGTATTCATCAGGTATTGATGACTTTGCTGTACAAACTGAGCAAGTTTGGTACAAACAAGTAGACCCTGCACTGAGTGGGACAAATGTAAGAGGAGAGGAGGAGGAAGAGAAACATAGTCAAGGATGGCTGCACTTAATTTCAAGTCCTGCCTTAAATTATACCCCACACTGGAGATGCTCAACACATCAATATTGCAATTATCTACAGGTGGCAATACGTAACCAATCTTACCCGATTTCAAAAACAGAAGCCAGGTTGAGCGTGGTTGGGATTTCAACAAGATACTGCCAGGAAATCCTAGACTGCAGGGAAATTGAAGTGTGACGTAATTCCTGGAAGAAGGCAAGGGAATCACATCCTATGATAGCTATACAACTGGTTTAATTCTTATAACAATGAAAGGGAAGAAAATGTCAGTCTAATGAAGCATGTATAGAGTGTTTTTCTGTGAACAGGTCTCACATTTCTGTCTGCAATTTTCAGAATTTCTCCACTGAGAAATAGCAAGAGCTGTATGTTTCTTACTGATTTGGCAGGGGATGGTATGGCATGGCATGGAGGGACAGTGCTGATGCTAAAAAAAATGGAATGGATTGCATTCCTATGGATATATTTGTATGGCAAGCAGATGTCAGTCCTGAGTCCTACGGGAGAAGGGCGGGGTATAAATATAATAAAATGAAATGAAATGAAATGAAGATGATGTTCTGTAGACTTTGCTACATTCTGATGGTTGTTTGGATTTTGGCAGCCCAGTTGTAGTTGCCCGTAAGTGTAATTATAATCTAAGTTTCGCAAATCTGCCAAAAGTTGGTGCAACATATTAAGCCAAGTGTTTTTTAGGAGCATGGTTTATAGCTTAGCACAATCTAGGAACCTTCCCCCCTAAACAATCATCTGCTGGTACTAATTCTGTGTCACCATAATACAGGAGACACTGGGCACCCAAGCTCCAGTCATTTCTTATACTTTGTAAAATATGTTTTAATTTGCTCACTCACCCTACTCTAATCAAAAGAGGCTACATTTCCAGGCAGTAAAGAATGCGGATGGACTCATTCTAGGACAAAGCAATCTCTTATTTTAGTAACAGATAACAAGGAGAATGGGAAATAAAGGAAATACATTTTCCTTGGGGCAAACTTGGATACAATTTATGTCTGTGTTAGAATGTCATACAAAACACAAGTACATACAATGTAGTCTTTCTTCATACTGAAATATCCCTGCTTTATTGCTTGTTCATTTGAGAAATGAATGCACCGAAGTGTTTAAAAATAGGCTCTTTATGTAGCTATTCCTTTTTTGGATAAGCACTTATAAAAGAACTTATTTACTTGCATCTGAAATTATCTTCCTACTTATTTCCCTTCTCTGTTTTGATCAAAAAGCATCTAGGCTGGGGTATCAAACTGCCGGTCCACAGGCCGGTTGCATCATATGGAAGCCACGCTCAACCCAGCTCCAGCAATGAAAAAAAGTCACGATACGTCACGACACGTCACATGACACGGCGAGTTTGGCAATATGGTTCTCAATATGGTGCTCTTCCGTGGTCACATTGGGTGAAGATAATGACATTATTTCCTGTTCATTTACAGAAGGCAGTGGTTTAGGCAAGTTTATTTCACAGCCATTTCTCATCCTGCTAAGAGAAGACAACTATTAAGCTTCTGGAAGGTTTTCTTAGAAATTAAATCAAAAGCCACCACGCCCTCAGCTAGAATCAAGCTATTACCCCAAGGTCTGACAACTATGTTCAACCTTGTGTTTACTTGAAAGGAAATGCATAGGGTCCCCACCCTACCCACTCTTGTCTGGCTACTTACTCCTAAAATTCTTATATTTTCTAATAATCTAATATTACACACGGATTCGCTTTTTTTCTTTTCCTTTTCAAGGAGTGGGAAGGACTGACTTCAATTGAATTTAGAGTAATCTTTCTTTCAATTCATAACAACACATAGATGGGAATCCTTTACAAATCTAAAGTCTATTCTTGTTCTTTTCAATGGATTCAGTCACATGTTCTTTTTTTAAAAGTTTTTATTGATTTTTTCATACAGTTCAAAAGTACTTATTCAACAAACGTGTTGTCTGAGTTTATCATTCACTAATACAAATTGGATTCCTAATCCCTTATTCTTTTCTCCAGCCATTGATAAAATAAGTCCTAAGTTTAAAAGTATTCTGTTTCTTCTTTTTCTTTCAATCTCAAAATAAGTCTGTCCATTTCCGCACAGTCTAGTATTTTTTTAACAATTTCTTCCTCTAGTGGTATTTCTTCATTTTTCCAATATTGTGCGAATATGATTCTTGCTGCTGTTATCACTTATCAAGCTTTTCTGGCACTATACCTAATAAAAAAAGTTCAGGTTTAAAATCTACATGTTTTCTCAACATCTTTTCTAGCCAAGTATGTATTTTTGTCCAATATCTCTTTGCTCTAACACATGTCCACCATACGTGGTAATAAGTACCTGACTTATGTTTACATTTCCAACATCTATCTGACATATTTTTAAACATTTTTGCTAATCTTGCTAGTGGCAAGTGCTATCTATAAAACATTTTATATAAGTTTTCTTTGTAAGAGATTGACATTGTCAATTTATAATTTCTTTCCCACAAGTTTTGCCATTTTTCTAAATCTATATTATATCCCAAAAAATTTGTCCATGTTACCATTGTATCTTTAACTTGTTCATTTTTTATTTTCAAATTCAGTAAAAAATTATATTTTCTTAATAAATTTCTCATCAGAGGTTAATAATATCTGGTCAAACAAGGTCTGCTCTTTGTAAAATCCATACAGTTTAACATCTTTATCATATCTCACTTGCATTTGTAAATATACCCACCATGATAAATCAATACCCTGATTTTCCATCTCTTGTTTAGATTTTAAATTTCCTTCAGAATTTAGAATAACTTTATATGTCCATATTTTTTCAAAACTAACTAAATTTGGATGTACAAATGCTTCCATTGTTGAAAGCCATCCTGGAATTTTCAAGTATATTTTACATTTTATTTTTCCCCGTTAGTAATAGTGCATTTCTAATATAGTGGTTTTGAAAATATTTATGAATTTTATTTTTCCCACACCATTAGAAAGCATGCCAACCGAGTTGCAAGCCATGTCCCTCCAAATACAACAACCTTTTATTTCTAGGAGTTATCCATTTTTTTACCCATGTTAATACTGATGCTTGATAATATAAAACCCACTCTGGCAGGCCAAAACCTCCATTTTCCTTAGCTTCTTGTAACATTTTCAATTTAATTATAGCTTTCTTTCCTTGCTAAATAAATTTCAAAATTAGGGAATTTAAGTCTTCAAAAAAATGTCTCTCGTTTTATAGGTATCATTTGGAATAAAAACAATATTTTTGGTAATATATTCATTTTCACCGTAGCAATTCTTCTTAGCATCAACAGTTGCAAGTTTTTCCATCTTTCCAAGTCAAGTTTTATTTGATTCATTACTTTTATATAGTTATCTTTTTTATCATTGAACATCTTGCTGTCAGGTATATTCTCAGGTATTTAACTGTTCTATCTTTTCCAATAATTTAGGAATCATCTCTAAAGGTTCCTCTAGGATGAATACCAAGTCATCTGCAAATGCTTGCAATTTATAAGTTTCACCTTTTATTTCTAGGTCTTGTCTAATATTTCTATTTAAAACTTCCAAAGTTAAAATAAATAACAATGGAGATAGTGGACATCCTTGACTTGTGCCTTTTCTTATATCGAAGTTCTCTGTATAATCTCCATTTACAATCACTTTTGCTGTTTGTTTGTGATATATTGTTTCAATCATATTTATAAAATTTTGTCTAAAGTCCATTGTTTTTAATTGTTGAGTCTAAATTGCCAGGAAACATTATCAAATGTCTTTTGAGCATCTAGAAATACTAGTGCCACTTGTTTCTCTGGATGCATTTCATAATATTCCAATATGTCCGTTATAACACTTAAATTATTTTTTATTTGTCCCTTTGGTAGAAATCCATTTTAATCTGGATATATAAATTCAGTTAGAAATCTTCTCAGTCTCTCTGCTATTATTAAAGTAAAGATTTTATAGTCTGCATTTTTTTATCTGTGTCAGATCTCAGTCCTCTTTTGGTATCAAAGTAATATTTGCTTCTATCCATGTATTTGGGAGTTTAGCCTCCAACAAAAGTTCATTACACTTAATGTATCTTGTAGACATTTGTACAACTCTGGTCCCGGTGGTTTTTTTTATTTTTTTGTCTTCTCATAGCCTCTGTCAATTCCATCATTGTTATTTTTTCATTTAACATAGTTTTGAAGTTTTCTGAGATTTTTGGTAAATTATTTTTTCCATATATTGAATCATTTTCTCCCATGAAATTTCTTCTATATCATACAGTTTTTCGTTAATATTCTTTAATTATCTTTTTTATTTCTTCATTTTTGAATTGTGAACAGCCTTTCAGTCACTTATATTCAAGGCACCTGACCTGATTACAAATCTCCCACTCAGATATAAAATGCCACCTGTGTTTCTGCTTCACAGATCCAATTACACAGGGACACAATAACTCAAGGGCAAATGTGATCTTTATAGCACATGTCACTGTTTTTTAATTGTGATTTTACAATTTAAACCTAATCTTGCAAAGATTAGTTTTGCTCCAAAGTTCTCTTGTTAAGTAGAAGTTGGTGATGAAGAATCCTATGGTCAGATCCAAGAGACTGAATTTCCAGCTAGCATAAATTAGAAAAAGATTTTCCCCCATTAAAATGAGATTTTTTAAAAAATCTGTCAAATTTCATGACAATAGGGCTGAAAGTCATTAGTTGGGCCTTTAAAGATTGCTTTTTTTTTCTGAATTGCATCTAATCCCATCAAACTATCAAGAAGAGGGGGTGGGAAGCATTAAATTCCCCAAGTTACAGAATCCGATGTCAACACTACTAACTTCGAAAGTTTTTGCCTTGACAACCGTTAGACATCCAGTTTAAAGAGCCATTCAATTAATCTACATTCCTACCTAAAATATGGTACCATCTCCCAACCCCATAATTGAAATCTTTCTTTCCAAAGTAGCACTCCCTTGGTATAGAGCAGAGGTATGGACTTCATCTCCTTGTTAGCCATTCTGGGAGTTGAAGTCCACACATCTAAGGACTCTGAGATTTGGGTGGATAAGTGATAAATAGGTCTTTTTAAGCCTTAAATTTAAGGGGTTTGAAAGAGAGCAGAGAAACCTATTACATTTAAGTGGGGGGAAAAATCTCATCTGGGTTTTTTTGGGGAAGACATATTGGCTTTATTGTATTTAATCAATCAGCAATTAATAAGAGATAGCATTAAGAAATATGAGTATTTGATCCAGGACCAATTGGGTTTAATTTTGGAGGGATGATTTTGGATTGAAGACATGGTAAATTTTCTATGAGTTGATTATATTGGCAGTTTGTTAACAGAGAGTTTTGGAATTATAATTTTGTCTTTTTTCATTATTATTGATAATTTTTATTACTTTTATATTTCTATATATTATTCTTATTACTATTGCTTTTACTGTTAACTATTTTGTTATTGATATATAGATGACAGGCTAACAATTTTTAAACAGATTTAGTAGTTGAGTAGTTTAAAATTCTTTTGGCCTGTTTTGTAATGGATGGATTAACATCGTTGTATTATATTAATCAGCATTCAGTTAGGGAGGATGTTATGTGCATATATTGATCTTTTTTAAGGCCCTTTTTAAATGTTTGTTGTGTTTTTTCTTTGTCTTTTTTAATGCTTTGGTCTTCTGTATTTCAACTTTTCTTGAATAAACTAAATATTATTCTATTCTTAAAGTCTCTGAGATTGAGAAACATGATATATTATCCACCCTGGTTGGAAGGGACCTTGGAGGTCATCTAGTCCAACCTCCTGCTCAGGCAGGAAACCCTATATCATTTCAGACAAATGGCTGTCCAGTCTCTTCTTAAAAACTTCCTGCCAAGGTTCTGATAGACAAGACAATTCCAGTGTTGGAGCATTCACAACTTCTGGAGGCAGGTTGTTCCACTGATTGAGGAACCAGTTCTCAAAATTTTCAAGATGAAGATAGGGGGAGGCAGTTTGTCTGGGGAATTCTGGGAGTTGAAGTCCACATCTCATAAAGGCTGTGAGACAGAAATACTGATATGGAAGAACTACAACTTTCAAAATGTGAAGTTGAAGGTCACCAGATTGGGGAAGGCAATATCTCTTCCCACTATGACAATCCCCTAATTGCTTGGCAGTGCTGGGCAAAGACAAAAAAAAATGTTGTAGCCCAATTTTGGGGAACTCAAAGCCTGAAAAAGATTCCCCACTGAGCTTAGTTCAAGAAAAAATGTTGACCTATGGAAAAGCTGGCATCACAGCAAATGACTCAAGGTTCACACCCCTCTGTAAAACACAAACCAATTCCACAGGCAGCATTTGCACAGCTAGACTAACAAGTGATTGGCTTGTTTGTGTTCCTACCTGTCAGAGTACAGCCAATATGTTCCTTTCTAAAATCAATAGCACTTGGAAGCCATGCAGTTACTTCCCAAATTGGAGCCTCTTTTGCAAACCCCAATATATAATGAAGTGAGAACTGCTTCCAATTGCTCAGCTGCTTAGTTGTTCTGCACATGGGCAGAGGCAGAGGTTCCATCATTACTATGAATACACGACTGACTTGCAAGTTTCAGGCATGGTAATGAGTCAAGACGCCAGAGGCTAAATGAGGAAAGTGGGTATCCAGGGAACATTCCACAAAGCAGGGGACTCACCTGAGCTTTAGGGAATCCCACCATTCACTTAACTGCAGGAGATCCTGATTCATGATTAGAAAACAAAAGAGCAGTGACTGAGAAGGCAAATACATTCCAGAAGCTTAGCAAGGGCAAAAGGTTATCACAGCTACAGTTTCACTGGGATGCAACCCAAGAGAACCGATACTTGAACTGTAGGCTAGAAATCTCCTTCTAGCACCTCCTGGTGGAAAACAAATTTAAAGCACTCTTTTACTCTTTTTCTCTAAGGAAGATGTTATCAAAATAACCATTTTCTGTATTTTTCTTTTCGGATCTCGCTTTCAGAACATTCTGTGAAAACACAAAAAGCATTGCAGTTGTTCCATCCTTTTGCCTTTCTCAGGTTCCAAATTCCAAATTCTATGTGTATTTTAGAAGACAGTTTAAAGAGCTGGAAGTAACAACTTGATTTTTGCCCTTCATACTGAACTTCGCCAAATGGGTTTCTATAATTGTGGGAGAGGTGGCTGCATCCTCCAGGAGTTGGAACTGGTAACTTCTACCAGCTGCCTGACATTTTGGAACTATTATGCTGCCGAGATTCTGAGACCGCTCCTTAGTAGATAGATGAATAGATAGGTCTCTTTAGAATATAAATAGCTTGCTTATATCAGGTAAAACCATTTATCCTTCTGTTCCAATATTGTCTTATTCTTACTGGCAGCATTTCTCCAGAATTCTGCATCAGAAGCATTAGTATCACCAGCCTCTATGTTTTATTTTCTTGGAAGAAACCTGGGATTGGATTTCACCCAAAATTTGGGGCATTCTACAGATATGGGACCCCCCCACACCTTACCTCTGAGCCTTTCTCTGGAGAAAGTTATGTGAAAATGATACTAGTTAAAAATGTAAGAAAGGCAAATGTTTTTAGAATATCCAAAAGTATGTATCTTATGCTCTTTTATGCTGGATGGAGAATTCTGGAAGCTGAAGTCCACACATCTTTAAGATTCCAAGGTTTAGAAACCTTGCTCTATTATAAGGGGTGAAACAAACAAACAAAAAAAGATTGTTAATAGCAGCTGATCCAGCTGAGTTTTATTTTGGAGTCTGGTTGATATAACGTCCTAGAGCAGAGGTAGGCAATTAATTTTCCCAAGGGACCACATGAGAAATGGGTTGTGGAAAGCTGCTGCTGCCTCCCCTGCTTCACTCAAAGGGCCGGATGTGACCCATGGGCCATAAAATGCCCAGATCTGTCTTAGAGCATATGAAATACAGAAGATTCATCCTTCTGTACTGAGAAAATTAAGAAAGCAATAAAACAGGACAAAGTTAATATTAAACTATGCTCACCTTCAACTATCATTCACTAACTTTTATTGTCCAAATGTACATAGTCACAGAATCAACTAAGTACATAAGAGCACAAAGATAGGTCAGTCAGACAGAACAACAATTATTAAGGTAATAACACCACTTAAATATTTTTTTACAAATAACATTAACACAAAGTGCACACAACCCCCTGTGTCCGATCCACAATAACTGCTTGCTGATGTAGAACTTGCACATCCAGTTCTAGCATAAAAGAATCACATTTCTGAAAACAAAAGCATACATGGTGCTTATCATAGTGGACAATGCATCAGGAGACAAAAGCAGGTTTCCTTTTTAACTATTAGTGCAAGCTAGACTCAGTAATTGTGATTCTAACTCTTCCTATGCAATTGAACACAACTGTTCAGAAAATGAAGCTTTCCAGCCCCCGCCTTTCTTGTTGTAATTTCCAACATTACTGAAAAACTCTTGGGCCTGGAAAGCATTCTGAGTAAGGCAACACAAGTAATCCTCAACGTACAACCACACTTGGGGCAGGAATTTTTATTATAAGTCATTGTGGAGGTAGGTCAAGTAGGATCCAATTTTACAATAATTTTTAC
This sequence comes from Protobothrops mucrosquamatus, assembly GCF_001527695.2. Classification (NCBI taxonomy): domain Eukaryota; kingdom Metazoa; phylum Chordata; class Lepidosauria; order Squamata; family Viperidae; genus Protobothrops; species Protobothrops mucrosquamatus. The sequence continues at coordinate 3,604,886 of NW_015386397.1, forward strand.
AGCAGTCACTAAGAGAATCCAGCTTCTCCAATGGGTGTTTTTGCCAGAAATTGGGGGGGGGGGAGCACAAATTGCAATCATGTGACCACAGGATGCTGCAACCAGTCTTAAATATGAGTTGGTTGCTAAGATTCTGAATTGCGATTATTTGACTTGGGGGTGGTGTGATGGTAGTTAAATGCAAGTATAGATCATGAGTCATTTTTTTCCTAAGGCTCATAACTTTGAAACATTGTTAAACAGTTGTAAGTCGAGGACTATCTGTATGGTATCTACAGATGGAGAGAGATGGGACAGATTTCCTCTCCCACAATGCAAGCAGAGATGCAAGATCTATCCTTGCATATTCTTTGTTTTCGAGGAACAATTAGAAATTATAGAATTGGATATCCATCAATGCCTCTATTTTTTAAGCAAGCATCTCTCTTCTAAAGCAGGGGTTTCCAACCTTTCTGGATTGGGGCCTGGTGGGAGAGGGAGGGGGAGGCACCTTACACGCACATGTCCAAATGTGAATGTGGCCATACATGCATGCACACGCACAAACAGGCCGTGAGCATGCGCACCATTCAAACAGGGCTACGAGCATGCGCGCGAGGCTCTCAGCAAAGCCGGCGCCTGTGTAAGGATTGTGGTGGTGCTACCACCAGCATGAGTATCACGCTGCCGCCCTGTGTGAGGCTTGCGCCACGTCCCGCTGCAATGCCGCCACCGGCAAAAAGATCATGTCGCCACCCTGCGCAAGGCTCATGCTGCAGGCCACCTGCCTCTTGCAGTGCTGCTGCCGCCCACGCAAGGTTCGTGGCAATGTCACCACCTGCGTATGCTGCACCGCTGCCTATCTGCCACTCGTAGTACTCCTGCCGCCTGTGCAAGGTTCATGGCAACACCATTTATTTATTTATTATTTAAATTTATATACCGCCCTATCTCCCTTATGGGACCATTGCCCGTGTGATACTAGCGGAGGTGCCGTCACCTGCACAACACTCACAGAAACGGTGGCACGGGTGTGTGTGTGTGAAACACGCACACATGCACTGCCTAGCTACTCACGTGGCTTGGTGGCCAAGAGGTCACGGCCCAGTAGTGAGCCACGGCCCATAGGTTGGGGACCTCTGTTCTAAAGCAGAGTTGGGTGAATAAACTGTCAGTGGCCAACAGCTACATCCAACAGAGCTGAAGACTACAGATGGCAGGCTGATGATGCAAAACACACAGAAACATGCCACATATGTTGCCAAAGTTGGAAATTCCTGCTTTTTCTGGGTTTGAGAAGACTTGCTTTTTAAAAACTATGCTATATTTATTTTAAGGTTTACATTACTCTGTGTGTGTGTGTTGTATTTCTTAATTCAGAGTGGTACGAAACTGTGATCAATCTTCAGCAATTCTAGTGAGAAAGATTAAAAAGTTTTACAGGTTGAAAAGTTTAAAAGTTTAAAAACATAGGCAGTGAAAGTTCAGCAGCAAAAAGACTGACCTTTCAGTTGTTATTCCCACCCCGGATATTCTTATATCTTATTGTACTACAGTTTATTGTAGTCTGGTTTATTTTATGAATGCCAATTGTTGCATTTGACACCAATAATCTGATCTTGTTTTTCCATTAGTTCTAATCATGGCCCAGAGTCCATATTGCTTGCAATGCATCTTAATTGCTGGGTTGAGTCAAAGGCATATTATGTGCAGGTGCTTTAGAATTGATTTTTTTTCTTTTAACACCTTCCAGTCAGTCCTGACTTCCAGGGATTGCCTGGACAAGTCTATGAATTTTTATTGGCAACATTTTCAAATATGGTTTTCCATTGCTTTCTTCCTATGATTGAGTGTGACTAGCACCAAGTCACCCACTGGTTTTTCCTAGTTTCTGGCTCAGAAACCACTTTAACCACTGCATCAAACTGCCTCTCTAGTACAGAAGGCTTTTAATATCCTAGATCAGGGGTCCCAAACCCCCAATCCATGGACCGGTAGCGGCCACAGCATGCCAGCAACCAATCCACACAAACAAACAAAGCCCCATCCATGGGATACAGGCAACACACAAAATCACGAACCCTCCAGTCCGTGGAAAAACCTTCCTTCACGGAACTGGTCCCTGGTGCCCAAAAGGTTGGGGACTTCTGTCCTAGATAATGTAATGATGTTTTTGAAAACCAAATTTATCCAATTTATCTATTACAACTGAATGCAGATTTATATAGATTTAACTGCAAAACATAAACTACAAAACTAGGCTATTCTGTTATGTTCACCCACCAGTGCTACTACCCATTTCTGGAAAGTATTTTTTTTTTCAGGGGGGAGGGGGTTTATGGTTGTTGAGAGTTCAATCCTTTTCATTAAAATTCCTCCATTCTTACATGACCTCAGGAGAGTCTGCACTGAAGAAACTCTAAATTTGTCCTCACAAAAACTGTGACATGAAATAGGTGGATAGTTAAGGACTAGCCCAAAGTTACTTATGGTTGGCAGAAATCTGAATCCAGGTCTTCTTACTGCAGATCCAGGATTTTATCCTCTTGGTTCTTCATCTGCTCTATCTCAGGGGAGGGTTGGGATCAGAGATGTTGCCGTGTATATTTAAAGACAAATCCTGCAAGCTGTTTTAAGGAGAGAGTCTCTCATATATCCAGTTGCCCTCCCCTCTGTGAGTCATAGGGTCCAAGGATGTGCCGCTTTCCTGGAGATGTCGGAAGACGATGCGGTCATGCAAACGGTTGGTCTGGCCCTGCCAGAACTCTATGACTTCTGGCTTTAAGATATAGCCTCCCCTGGAAGAAAGAGGACCACAGCAAGTTGTTTGACAATAAAAGTTAGACTGATCTGCAAGCTACAAGTCCAGAATAGGTTGAACTATTCAGACCAGAAGATCACATCCAATAAGACAATGACTTAAGGGCCAAATGAAGATGCCCACAAAGGCTTCCTCTGTTCAAATAGGGAAGACCTATCTCCTTTTAACAGAGATGGACCAAGGGATGGGACATAAACAGGGAGAAAATGGCCATCTTACTCAGGATTTCTGGACAAGCATAGATACTTCAGCATTACTCCTCTTGGCAATCCTAAGAAAAATATTTTGTAGTCTCTTACTCAGTGTAATTATAATAGCAAGAGTAGCAAGGAAAAGAATGAAGAGGGAGGGAGAAGCATAACAAAAGTCCAAAGGCTGCATGCAGTCAACAGATTGTTCATTTGTCATAAAGGGACAAGCCTGATAAGATAGTCAGTCATAATTTAATAAAAGCAAGCCATGACAATTTGATGTTCTTACTCACTATTAACCCAGAAATAGAGGCATGGCTCACAAAAACACTTGTCAATGAAAACAATGAACCCGAGAGAAAATTTTTCTATCTATCCAAGAATAACTGTGCTGTTGAACACAGAATATTGCATTAAGCCTAGAACTCAGTCATCTATTAGCCTCAAGTTCCTATTTTGAAATAAAACAGTTTTCTGATCCCTGTGGTGAAAAAAAATACTTGAAAGATATGAGAGTGAGTGCTGTGCTTAAATATGAATTAGAATAAATTGGAATTTGTTTTTATAGTCCTCTTATGGCTAGCAAAAAATTATGAAAAAAGAAATGACAGTTATATAAATAAACTATGTTCATCTGACATAATTATAAAAGATTGTAGCTTCCCCTGAAGTGGAACCTAGATTGCAAAAATATGGAGTTGAGGACTCTATCTGGGAAGTATACATATACCCAAATGAGAACCCAAGACAATGGCTATAGCAAAATTTTTCATATTATCTTAAAAACAAAAGATATATCAGAGTGGCATTATGAATGGAAAACCATTTCAGTTTCTTCCACTCCACACTGTCTTGTCACAAGCTGAAGTAGCCAGCTATCCATTACTATAATTCAGTCCTTGACTTTTGACCACAGTTGGGACCAGAATTTCTGTTGCTAAGCAAGGAGATTGAGTCATGTCCAATCTTATGACCTTTTCTGCCAAGGTTATTAAGCGAATCACTGCAGCTCTTAAGTGAATCACGCACACATTAAGAGAATCAGGCTTCCCTCACTGACTTGTTGGAAGTGAAGGCTGTCAATAGAAATTGCATAACACTGCAATCATTAAAAATACATGACAGTTGCCAAGCACCCAAATTTTTATCATTTGACTATGGGAAATGGTTGTAAGTATGAAAACGTTAAGTCGTAACTCACTTTTTTCAGTGAAGTTGTAGTTAGTGAAGTTAGTGAAAAGTCACTAAACAAACAGCTGTAACTACTGTAATCATTCAGGTTTCAGAGACCACAATGAATTCTTGCTGACAGTGAATTAATGATGAATTCAGAGTAGAAACAACCATTGCCAAAATGCACACGAAGGTCCAACTCACCAGTATGCAGGCTTAGGCACTTTGGCATCTCGATATATCTCATCTAGTTCTGCATTCTTCTTCCTTAAATACTAAGAGAAGGGACAGTACTAATGAAGGCCTCAAACAGATCATCACAACAAGCAAAGAAGAAGAAGCTTAATATTATCTTTCAATTGCTAACGGAGCCTTCCACACATACTCTCATAGATTACTGGGGTGTAGATTTACTTTTCAAGACTATCATCCATCAGAGAGGAGCTTTCACCTACTCTGCAAAAGCATACATGTGCTCATTTTTTTACATGGGTTTCCTGGCCACTCATGGTGAACAAGGACATTATGCTATCAACAGGTCTTGGCATATTTTAACTTTTGAGAGGCTAACTAACATACATAAAATTTGTTTACATTAAAGTCAACATTCTGAGCTTTCTAATTTTAGGGAAAGTCATATGCATGAAAAACTGTATCTCTCAGTGGTTTGTGGGAGGTTTCATGGTTAGTCTGTCTTTCTAATGTTCCACACATTATCTATAACAGAGTTACAGTGGTTATCTACACAAGCACAGGTAGGCAACCTATCATACATGCTTTGTACATAACTCCCATCAGATCCAACCAACAAAGGACTATTTAGGTTATAACTTCTGAAGGCTATCAGATTACCAAAGGTATCGCAAAGTGATTCAGATTTCATCATTTTCCCATAGACTGATGTTTAAAATGTTATTCAATGATTCAGATGAAGAATATTCAATCTGAATAACTCAGCATTTATATCCATTTGATGTACATCCAGTTTGATTTTGGGATTATCTTTCAAGCTTATTATAATTAGTTTTTATCCCATTTTTAAAAAATATATCCTTCTCACAGCCTCAACTCTCTGAGAGGGGTTAGGCCAAGAGGAAGAATGACCTGCCCAAAGTCACTCAGCTGGCTTTCAATGCCTAAGGGAGAACTAGAATTCAGAATCTCCTGGTTTGTAGGCCAACAGCTTCCCCACTACACCAAACTGTCTCTCTTATTATAAAAGTTTATAATGAAAAGAAGCATGGCAAACAAATTTAAGGAGACTGACTGTGTGATTGGGGAAAATGTACTGTAATCCTACATGTAAAGGCACAAATATTTCAGTATTGGTTGCCCCGTATTTCCCCCCCTCAAAAATGTGTAGTTGAAAAATATAGCACTACCATTCCTCACCTCTCTGTCTGCAATCACTGTACTTTGACGGCTCACAACAGCCCCAATTTGACTACTTTTTGGACGCGAATGAAAGTATTTCTCTGATTCCTGCTCTGGAAGCCTTTCTACAGAGCCTTCAATCCGTACCTGTAAGAAGTGCAGTTTGAGGGGTGAAAGAGAGGCAAAGTAAGGATATGTGTCTATTACAGCAGGGCTTGTCAACTGGTGGTACGCGTACCACTTGTGGTACGCGACCACCTGGCTGGTGGTACACGGCGTCGCCTTCCTTCCCCCCCGCGGCGTCGCCTTCCTCCCCCCCTCCGCTCCTTCCCACCTCACTTGTTTGTGGAAAATATGGTGCTTGGCAGCAGCCTGCACAAACTTTACCGAATGTGCCCTGCAGGAGGCGTGTGAAGAGTGCAGGCGCAGAGCAAGGCCCCACCCTCCCCAGGGACTCATTTCAGATTTACGCCGCAAAAGTTTTTCTCGCGCAGAGAGAGGAAAAACAATTGCGGAACACTCAGGAATCCTTTGCAAGGCACCATGTACCTTGGTGCTTATTTCCTAACGCCTTCCCCCCCCCCATATTTTCTGCTCCACCCCGAATTCGCCTCCCTTCCACTCTCCTTACACATCCATCTATGGTCTTAATACAGCCCTCAGTCTGTCTCGCTTTCAACACCCCCTAAAATTCTTCATTCAGGCAGGGTTCCAGAGTTCGGCTGGCAGGATGCAGGTAACCCCTCTCCCCTGTCCTGCCGCCTCCCATGGCACTGCGCCGCTCTGCGTCCCCCACCTCCGTGTCTCAAGCCTCCATGGCACAGAACTGCTGGCGTTATGCTTGGGCAGAAGACTTTTTATTTTACAGATGGGGTGGGTGGGCCTGATATTCGCAGGCAGTCAGGACCCCGCCCGCTGAGCCACCACCTCCCCATCGCCCTCCACACCAGCCAGCTCCGTTGCTAGACCTCCCAGCTGACGGGCGCAGGTACGGGGGTCGCCAGCTGACGGGCACAGGATTCGGCGCTGCGGGACCTCCCCTTCGCCCTCCGCACCGGCCAAAACGTTGCCTGACGTTCCAGCTGACGGGCGCAGGAGGTAGGCGCCGCGGCGGCCTCCCAGCCACTTGCTTCTTCGGCTGGAGCAGTTGCAAGGGCTTGCATGGTCCCCAAGGGCCACTGACACGCTCCCCGCAAGCCCTTGCAACTGCTCCAGCCGAAGAAGTAGGCGGCTGGGAGGCCGCCACGGCGCCTACCTCCTGCGCCTATCAGCTGGCAACTCCCGGACCTGCGCCCGTCAGCTGGAACATCAGGCAATGCTTTGGCCGGTGCGGAGGGTGAAGGGGAGGCCGCCGCAGCGCCGAACTCCTGCGCCCGTCAGCTGGCGACCCCCGGACCTGCGCCCGTCACCTGGGAGGTCTAGCGACTGAGCCGGCTGGCGTGGAGGGCGATGGGGAGGTGGTGGCTCGGCGGGCGGGGTCCTGCCTGCCCGTGAATGTCGGGCCCACCCGCCCCATCTGTAAAAGAAAAAGTCTTCTGTCCAAGCATAACCTTTAAGGATCTTTGAGAGGGAGAGAGAAATAGAGAGAGGGAGAGAAAGAGGGAAAGAGTAATAGAGAGAGGGAGAGAGAGAAAGAGGAGAGGGAGAAAGGAAGAGAGAAAGAGGGAGACAGAGGGAGAGAGAGAGAGAAAGAAGGAGGGAGAGGGAGAGAGAAAGAGGGAGAGAGAAAGGGAGACAAGGAGAGAGAAAAAGAAAGGGTGACAGGGAGAGAAAGGGAGAGAAAGAGAGAGGGAGGGAGAAAAAAGAGAGAGAGGGAAAGAGAAAGGGAGAGAGAAAGAAAGAGAGGGAGAGAGAGAGAGAAAGAAGGAGAGAGATTAAATTAGTAACATGGCTGTTCAGTGAGTGAATCTGGTTTCCCCACTAACTTTGCTTCTCACAAGGTTGCAAAAGGTGATCACATGACCTGGAACAATGTGACTATCATAAATATGAATCGGTTGCCAAGCATCCGAATGTAAATCACATGACCCTGGGGATGCTGCAGTGGTCATAAGTGTGAAAAATGGTCATAAGTCACTTTTTCCAGTGCCGTTGTAACTTTGAACAGTCACCAAGCAAACTGTTGTAAGTTGAGGACTACCTGTACTTTATCACTTTTTTCCTTTTTTTTTGTCATCAAGCTTTTGACACCTTGCTGGGTGACTGGTGGTACTTGAATGTTGCCATATTCTAAAAGTGGTACAATCGGTGAAACGGTTGAAAAGCCCTGTATTACAGGACAGGGAGATTTCTGTATGGTTAAAATTATAGTTCTCCTCAAGTTTTCTCAGTATTGCGAATTAAAAGAGAAGGTAATGAAGCCCTCCCCCACACCGGACCTTAAGTAATTAAGTAGGGAAAGCCACTGAGATCAAGCTTTAATTTTTATAGATACTTCTCTAGTTACAATGGTAATGGAACTAGAATTTCCATCAATAAAGCTTGATGTCACATGACCACATCATTTAACAACAATAATCTTGCCACTGTTAACTGAATCCCACTGGTCAATCCTCTCTTCTTCCTAAGTAAGGGACTACATCCCTTACTTCAACCCCTGTAAACTGCCTATTCCCCCCAGCCATCTCTGGCCTTCTGGCCATCCTACATCCTGTTTTGCAGGGCGGCAAGCAGCTCCAGAAACCCGTGGCTCTGGGGCATCTTGCCACACTGCAGTTCAGGGGATTCTTGGTCCACCTGGGCTTTGGGGCTGCAAGAAGCTCTTGAGCCAAAGCTGCCCCAAGAAGCTGCAGCCCCCCTCTCAGCTCATCTCATCCCAGCTGTTAGTATGAACCCTTAGCTGCCCTAGCCCAACAGTGTGGCGCAAAACCCCAGTCCTAGCATCCCTTTGCTCTGACTTTTATTATTTATTTATTTTATTTATTATTTATATTTTTACCCCGCCCTTCTCCCTGCGGACTCAGGGCGGCTTACAGCCTTTTAAAAACAAATACATAAATACAAAAAATACTAAAGTTAAAATGTTAATTAAGATGAAATATTATTAGGCCTTTGTTATTTTAAAAATTATTATAAAAACCCAGCTAAAAAATAACCCTTAGGCCAGTCCTGCCNCCATAGGGTGGGAGCTCCAACCGAGAAGGCCCTCCCCCTGGGGGTCGCCAGCCGGCACTGTCTGGCTGACGGCACCCTGAGGAGACCCACTCTGTGGGAGCGTATCGGCCGATGAGAGGTAATCTGAGGCAGAAGGCGGTCTCGGAGATAGCCAGGTCCGGTGCCATGGAGCGCTTTGAAGATGATAATCAACACCTTGTAGTCTTCCTTCTCTCGCTGCTGATGAGGAATGCCCAGCCAGGCCCTTGGCCGAGGAAGCTGCTGGCCATGTGAAGCCTTCTTCTCCAGGCATTGCGAGGAAACTGCCATATAGGATGAAGGGGCCCAGCAGTTGCTTCACAAAAGGCCAAGCCAGGTACACTATGTCAGATGGGAAGGTCAGTTGGGAATGCTGGAGTGGAAGATGGCAGAGGCTGCACAGTGCAGGGGGACCAAAAGAGCAGAGATGGGGGAGAGATAGGCTTCATTTCATAAGTGAAGCAGGTGCCCAAAGTTTGATCACATGACCACTGCTGTGGCCCTAATTTCAAGAACTAGAGTAAGTACCATACATTCAGCACCACCATAACTTTGAACTGTTGCTGAACAAATGGTTGTAACTCAAGGACTACCCATTTTGCCACCGAAAAATATCTCTTGTTTCTAAACTGATTCCCTAAACGAACTAACAAAATATTCATACTCCAAAGCTCCAGTCTATCAATTATGGATATGATCTCTTGATTTGTTATATTTTCAGGCCAAAGGAAGATAGAATAAAAAATCCTTTAGTCCCATACACTTTCTGAAGAGCTAACATTAGATTCAATCAACAGAATCATTACTCTATTTTCAGATTCGCCCGGTCAGATCAAGAAGAATAAAAAAAAGCTTCTTCTCACATTTCTCTTAAATGATGGTTTCATTGGCACCAGGTTGAGAAATTCTGAAGCAATCTCAAATATCAACACCTCAGTCTCATCACTATCTCCACATTTACTATCTCCAGCTCTAGAAACACAAATGCAATTTCCTAATAAGATTGGGATATCAACCTTCCACATTGAATAAATCAGAGGGAACAAATCTTGGCTGCAGCAAGATTTAACCATCTGCTCAAGTCTTCACTTTATACAGTGAAACTACAAACAAAGGTAAGATTGAAAGGACAATCTGTGATAACCTTTACTGAAGTCTGAGCCTCCAAAAAGTTCAAGTGTGACTACCAGATTCTTTTCTCTCCTCTGCCAGTTATATTCAAATAAAATACACATTTTACCTGGCGATTAAGAGGCTCCCAATAGAAGACCATTGAAGCAAATGGGTTGGAATCCTGTAAACAATGGGAGAAAGAGCAATACAAAACAATTGGGAGAGGAAATTATTATTGTCCTTTGAATAAAAGACACCTCTGAAATCTGTAAAAGTGAGACTGAGATGATAATTTATTTATTTATTTTGCTTGTTTTGCTGGAGGGCTTGTGCTAATAAACGTAAGAAGGAACATAGAATATACTCTTCAGTATTTGCCTTTCTTCAGTTATTGTTCCTTGTTGTCTGCCTTGTTTGTTCTGCACTAATAGGAAAATCCTAGCTGTTAAAAAACAATATTCTCCTGGGTCAGCTCTTTTAACTTAAGGATACTTAGAACAGCAGCTGTTATAAAGTGCAAGGATTCAAAAGACAAGAAATGGTTTCTGTGATACCTCCAACAGTGCTGCAACCCTTTTGTATCTAGTGTTTACAACCCAGAAAGAGACAGGAGATGCTGGGCCTGGACTCAGCACTTGTCTGGGCTTGTCATTTCACTGAAGCCTCCTTCCTTTCAGCATTGTTTAGTTAAAGGCCACTGGTTAGCCAGACATCCATGCTCATTTTATTATGTTTAAATGTTTCTCTCACACAACTTAAGTTTAGCATCAGTGAAACTAGACCAAACATCTATAGAAGTGATTGAAATTCTTAATACTGTAAGCACCTACTCAACGCACAACTCCCCATTGTGTGTTTTCCAAGTACATTTGGACAACTCCCATTACCACTAGCCAAGATGGAAATTACAAAATTGTGGTCCAAAATTGTGGTCCAATTGTAGCCCAGCAGGCCACAGAAAGGCTGCTGTGACATATGTGGGGTATAAAACTATGGAAATAATAGAAATAAATCTCACAATTTCAATAATAAATGGGGGAAGCTCTGGTAAGACCATTACATCCAACGATCTAGAACAGGCATATCCAACCCATGGCCTCTGGACCTCATGAGGCCCTGGATGGCTAGTAAAGCAGCCCCACAAGATTATAAACTTCTAACATTATCATGTGATTTATACACATTAAAACGTCCTTTTTATGCTCCTGTAGTCCAGTGTTTCTCAACCTTGACAATTTTAAGGCATGTGGACTTCAACTCCCAGAATTCTGGCTGTGGAATTCTGGGAGTTGAAGTCCACATGACTTAAAATTGTCAAGGTTGAGAAACACTGCTGTAGTCCATATTTAGGGTAGAGTCAAGGCAACTGGATGGAGCTCAGTATTTAGTGGCTGGATGCCCTTCCTGATGCCTACATGGAGTCTGCAGCATTTTTTCTTTGGGCCCTAGGAGAGAAACATCTGCCCCTACTAGGATTGAACTCTCAGCCTTCCAATTGGGAGCCACTAGGCCACCATGCCACTCTTGTGATTTATATACATTAATTATATATTGTATATATGCCCAAGGTAATTCCTCTTCATCTAATGCAGCCCAAGCAAGCCAAAAGGTTGGACATGCATGTTCTATAGTGCCTTCATGGAATCATGACTAACAAAAGCAGAAATATCAAAATAAGCAAAGTTCTCACCTTTCCTTAAACTGCACACAATAATTGGAGCAAAATTCTGTCTAAATTGTTGCTTCCCTTCCTCATTCCTGTCCCCCTGCCCCCAAAGCATAGATCATTTTCATACACAACTAAGACCTTCAGCAAATAAGCTTCAGTCTTTCTCCAATAATTATTCTTCATAAGGCAACACTCACCAGTTCCCTTCCTTTTCGGCTCTCATGGTTGGTAAAGAAATGAAAGCCTTCCTGGTTAAATCCTTTTAAAAGCAGCATCCGAGCAGAAGGTCTCCCCTCCCTGAGAAGAGGTAAAATCAGAAAACAGAAAGAAATATAAAACACAGATAGATAATAAAGCAGCAGAAAGACAAGCCATGAGGATGCAAACCTTACCTGGTACAAGTGGCTAAACACATAGCATTGACTTCTCCAATAGAGGGACACTTCATGGCCTCTTCAAACCATGCAGAGAATTGTTTAATGGGATTAAGGGAGGTGAGATGTTTCTCCTCAAAGGCCTAGAGGGGTGGAAGTAAAAAGCATATGTGTGTTTAGCAATCCCTTTCAATCTCAAGTACCGATTTCCTTTTCCTTGAAATGAGGCTGGTCTATCTTCTTTCATCCATTCCCACTGCTTCTTCTATTTTGATACAGTACATGCTTTCCAGTGATGTCAAGATATCCAAAATCTAAACAGCACCCCCCTGCCCCCGCCAGGTTACAACTGACAAGTTCCTATAATTTTCTATAATCTCATCTTCTACAAGAAAATGAAACTTTGCTGAAGTGGTTAAGGTGTTAGCCTAGAATCTAAGAGACTAACTATTCTTGCTTTAGGCATAAAAAACAGGCTGGGTAACTTTGGGTAAGTCATTCTCTCTCAGTAAAATTCATCTCATAGAGTTGTTGTGGCGAAAATAAGAGGAAAACGGAGTATTAGCAATTTTGTCACTTTGAGTTGTATATGAAAAAAGGCATGATAAAAATCTAAGCAACATATTTTTTTTGTTGTTGACAAGGAAATATAGAAGCAATTGTAAAGTGACAAGGAAAGTGGTTCAAAAGAAAAGGGGAACTGAGTCTTTCATAACAGAAAAAAATGCACAAAGCGGTTTAAAGATTTTTCTCCCATTAAGTTATTCAGTCCCAAACCTAAAATTATCTAGCAGCACCACTGCTCCCTCTTTAGCTTTTCTTATCACAACCTGAGTTATTGCTATCTCTTTCAGTTATAACTGTGCTCAAACATTTCCACTTATACATCCTTGTTCAATCTCTACACATTTGACACCCAACCTTCTCATTCTTATTTTAAGAAAAAAGCAATCTTTCAGGAGTTAGCTTCTATCCAAACATTTGAAAGATACATATCTCCTCAGCCATTTTAATTTGACCCACAGTATTTGCTTTAATTACTTCATCTCTTTGTTTATTTTACTACTGCAAAGGTATGACATGGTTGTATGCGATCCTTGATATCCTGTGCCCAAGACCCATTTATCCGGCAGAACCATTTCTGAGATCAGATCTCCTACTAAAGAAAATGTCATCTTTAGTATCTCGTTATTATATTTTGCAGAACAAAACATCGGTCCTGAAAGCAGATCCCAAGATTACTACTGCAAATAACACCACGCATTCTGCACAAATTCAGAGGCTATCGCCAATCCCTTGCTAACATTTTCTCTATGCGGAATCCTTGGAATACATTGATATCTCACCTCTTCATCCCCCCTGTAGTTTTTCCGAAGAGATCCTAAATCCATGGCATGAGAAGATTTTTGAACTTGACCCGAACTACGAGGGCTGATTGGACTCGGAGCACGAAGACACAGAAGACCCCTGAACCTAAACATTAAGGTCACATTTCACTCACAGAGCGCATGCGCGAAAAGAAGCGAAGCGGCCAGACTCTAAAATTCAAAGCTGTCTTTACCTTCTCTCGTCAGAAATTGAGGGGCGGGGAAAATGTCTTAACTCCAATCAGAAATATTGCCGCAGTACTCAATCCTTTTTTCTCTGATCACGGCACTTTGATCACAACATTGCCAATAGGAAGATAGAAGGCGGGGTCGTAAACCCAATGAAAAGCGAGCATTATCGTTGTTGTTGTTGTTGTTGTTGTTGTTGTTGTTATTGCAATCGAACGATGGAAGAAGACGCGCTATCTGGAATATTGACTCTCAACCAATAGGAATACAACCCGAAATTTCTAAAAAGAGAATTAGAGGAATTTAGAAACAGCAAAAGGGCAGGGTAAAACTATCTTCTGGAACGTTTGCAGTCAATTTATACCAAAGTCTGGCAAAGAGAAGAGGTGAAATCCAAATTGTTCAAGGAGTTAATAAATTAAAGTATTGGATTAGGATTGGCAACATAAAACTCTAAACTGCCATCTAGCGGTCTAGACTCTAGACCTTTGCATCGCCCCGTAATGTTAGCAACCTATTCGGGTTCCTGCGTCCATATTAGGCGAACGGAAGATTTACTGCTTTCAGATTTTAAGAAGTCTTATTTAAGAAGTCTCCAATCAATAGCATGATGAAAAGAAGAGGGGGAAAATTGTGGCGCCTATTGAAGCCACGTATGCATTTAAATACCGGAATCATGAAAATTATCTGCAGATGTATATAGTGGCCCCATGAAGTAGAGAACTGGTATTGGGTTATACTAAAGACTTTGCCAAAATTTTGCTGACTAAAAATAAAAGTAAAGCGTACTTACTTTTAGTACTCTTACATCCACATGTTTAAAAATAAAATAAAATTGGATTGTTAAGACAAAGCTTTCAAGTGAAAAAAGGCTAACTGGGCAGAATTTTATTGGTGTTTCTCAACCTTCCAGCATGCAGGAAATTCTGAGAGTTGAAGGTGAGACATCTTGTCAAGGCTGAGAAGTACTGCTTTATATTAAAGCATTCTGTAAAAGTTTGCATATTCTGGAGACAGACAGTTTATATAAAGTGTTCCTTTGTACAATGTACACTTTTTATTTAAATTCTCACATTTGCTGTATGTTCTGTGCCATGCAGCCTACAACTGGACGCTTTTGAGAATATATATGGACTGAAGGAGTACTAATTCCTGCATTTTGCTGTGGCAACACAAATGGGTTAACTGTGGAGATGACAGTGTTTAGTTATATTTTCGCTTTCACAATTTGTTTTGCCAAATCTGAAGCTGATACTATTATCAAGGATGGAGGACAAGGGAGTCTTCTATGTGGAATTAGATTGTTCCTAATGAAGCTCTTTGAAACTAATGCAGGGAGACAGGACCAACAGAAGAAAATAAGAACCTAAACTGGAATTCATTGTCAGCAACAGTGGGATGATGAATAGCTATTAGCTATTTTCTTTATTATAGGCAGTGTGCTTTAAATGCTGATTGATAGAAACAACAGTGGAAGGGGGCTATCATTTTCCAACCCATCCCCAAACACGCATTGTGTTGGATGCTGTGTGATATACCAATATCAAATTATGAGGTTCTTGTATAATGTCTGACAGAGCAGGGTCTCCAAATCAGTAATAACTAGAGCAGTATAGTACGAGAGTAAAATTTCCCAACTTTTATCCATACATGTTGTTATCACATATCAAAAGAGCTTTATGATACAAAAGCAGCACTGTTTTTTCTTGGTGCAACTGAATCCTTATTGGCACTGTCATACATTATTTTATGGAGCCTTCCCCATTATATGGCATGACCTTCCAGTTCTATAAACTGAACACTGAGCAGCCAAGCAATTCTAGCCCAGCTCAGAAGCAAGAAGGTAAATAAAACAGGCTGAAAGACTTAAAGCCATAAAAAATGCTTATGGCTGAGACAGGTTGCTAAGGTAACAGTGACATGGCCTCCATTGTGATAATTTTCCCTGCTGATTCATAAGTCAGATAGCCAGAGCTCCTTTCAGGAAGTATTTGATGTTTTTTTCTTCTGTGTTACCGATTTACAGAAATGGTATTCTTGCAGCCTAGCTTCATTATGTACTAATTGGTCTGGAAGTAATTTTGGTCTGTGATTTCATAATGCAAGACTAAGAAGCATAACTTACATAGAAATACTGATCACTGCCAAATTATCAGACCTTAGATAATTGCTTGGAGAAGGCATGGAAACTTTGTATCTATTCCATATTCTCATTATGGTATGTCTAACATAATATAGGTTTTGAATATCTATATTAACCTTAACTTAATTATACCAATAAATAGAACCCAAATCTGAGGTTCTTCTAACTCCAAAAGTCTATTTCTCAGCAAAATCCATTCTTTCATCTAAACCAAGCAACAAGCTGCAGAGTACAATTTCATATCAGGTAAACCCAATGATCTCTCCTTCATATCTTGTAATATTTTATATTTAAGATGGTGTTTCCCCTCTCTATCATACAAATTTAGATGCAGTATATCTTTCTGCCATTGTTTAAATGTGCATCATTTCAGACAAAACAGGAATTGTCTGAAATCAAAATAACATTCTAGGCAAAACATTAATTTTAATCACAGAAATTCTTGTCAACAAAGGCAGTTGTAATTTTTCCTGTCTTAATATATTTTTGTAAATTTATTCAGTGTCTTAAAATAATTTCAAATAACATACAGTTCATATTTGACATAGTGATACACACGTATTTTAATCTTAAAACCTGTTTTATTACAATTTTATTTCATCTTGTATTTTCAATTTCTTGTTAACATCCTCATCTTCTGTCTATTACTCTTAAACCCTGCTGATGTATTACATGTTTTTAATTTACCTAGATTGTACCTCAAAACACTTTTGTTGCTCTCAGTACAAGAGGCATTTTATACTCATGAAATAATAAGGAAACATAAATGGCTAAGTTATCATGAGATACTAGATTTTTGTCAAGGGAAATGTAAGATAAAATCAAGAGATGATCTGGTAACAGATGGATATGCTTGTCAATAGCAATAGCACTTAGACTTATATACCGCTTCATAGTGCTTTACAGCCCTTTCTAAGCAGTTTACAGAGTCAGCATGTTGCCCTCAACAATCTGGGTCCTCATTTTACTGATCTTGGAAGGATGGAAGGCTGAGTCAACCTTGAGCCAGTGAGAATTGAACTGCCGAACTGCTGGCAGCCTGCAGTCAGTATAATTAGCCTGCAGTACTGCATTCTAACCGGTGGGCCACCACGGCTCTTATGGTTTTCTTATTTACAATTATTAGAAAGACTTAAAGTAGATAAAAGAATTAATGGTTTTGAGCATGCAAGACTGAGTTTGAAATAGAATTGTATACAATTATGAAAATGTTATTGAAATTTGAAACAGAACAAATGAAAAAATGGAGGAATGGTTGGTGAAGATGCTAAAACTTGCTGAGATGGCTAAATTGACTTCTTTGGTTAGAGAAAAGAAACCTTTTATAGACATTTGTAAGAAACAGAAAAAAATGAACTTATGATTTATGGTTTCAAGGATTGTACAGGATAGATGATAGAAAAAATTGAGTTACTTTATAATTGTACTTGTAACTGCTATAAAGAAAATCAGAAACTACTTCGTATTTTCTTTCTTTACCTTTGCACTTTTTTTTAATCTCCTTTCCCCCCCTCTTTTTCTTACTTTATATAGTTTTTAACTATTTCTTAAAAGCTTTAATAAACATTTGCAACCAGGCAGTGAACTTATATTTAAAAAGAGAGGCAGCATAGCAATTGAGACTTGGAGTAACAGACATTCTTTGCACATGCTTAGAATTGTGCTCAACAGATATACTTCAGTGTAAGAAGGGGTAATGTAATCTTTATATCACACATTTGGACTGGGAGTGGAAGCAGAACTGCTAAATTTGAAAATATCACTTTATCCAGATACCAGTGAAGATATCAGCAGACTCTTTCTTGAAGAAAGGAAGAAAACAAATGAGAACACGGGAAAGAAAGAAGCAACATTACAAATTTGGGTGTGTAAGCTGGATTTTATATTAGTGTTTGAATTCTAGTTCTTTATTTACTCTCTGTGATAACTGAGAGCAGTCCACCCTTGAGCCAAACTACTCAGTAATATTTAAAATTTTGGACTTGGATAGGGGAGATTCAGGTTTGCATTTCCCACTTAATAATGTTCATAAGTTTGTTCCATCTCAGCTCAGCCTACTTCGGAAGAAGTTGTGGGGATAAAATGGAATAGTAAATAATACGGCCAGAGGGCTACTGTATCATTTCTCCCCCTCATCACCACCCTTTTTTTTTTTTAGTTTCAACAATCTTCATAGTTTTCTTAAACCAATACTTTCTTTAAGTATAGAACCTCGCCCCTTTGCCCTGCAGCTGAGAAAGATTTTGGCTGTGTTTGTGTAATATTTATACACTGTGTGTTAAATTTTTCTCCTTTTTGGGTTTTGCATGACACTTTTAATTCTAAAGTAATCATGCAGGCTAAGTGAGCTAAAATATGGTTGCCTAGTTTGTGGCTCAGTGTGTTGGATGAACAGAGCCTGAATCAGTATTTCTCAACTTTAATGTCTTTAAGATCTGTGGACTTCATGTGACTGGGGAATTCTAAGAGTTGAAGTCCACAGAACTTAAAGGTACCAAATTTGAGAAATACTGGTCTAAATAAAGCAGCTGTTTAGTTTAGGGGCTCACGATATAGGCAGGAGACATTGATCTCTAAGAAAGCGATATATTCTTTGGTTTTGGAGGAAGAATTGAGCTTTCCAGCACTTGCTTTCTCAAGCAACATTTGCTTCATGGCAGGCTTAAGGGGAATGCACTGCCTAGAGCTGGGAGGCATTAGCTGCCCTATTTCTCACTTTTCTATACTCTGTTCTAGGCTGGAAAAGCTGCAGATCCCCATTCAAAGTAAGAATGCCAAAGCTATCCAGAAGAAGTGTGAAGCAATAGTCTCCAGGAACCCTCCCCTGGGGTTGGGAGTTAGTGACTTTCTGTAGATGACCATAGCTCCTGTATCAAAGGACCAAAGGGGTTCTTTTCTGCTCAGAAAATAAGGACTTATCTGTGAAGGACTAGGAACATACGGATATGTCCTGGACTTGCTGCAAAGATGAACTCTCGGAACCTCAACGTCCAAAAGTGGAAGAAAGAAGGCCACTTCCCAAAGAAAATCGTTTAGAAGTCCCAGGTACAAACATCATTTCCCTCCCTGCTCTTGAAGTAGAATGCTGGCTAAACCATGATATGTTTGAACGTGGCTTATAGAACATGCCATAGTTAGCTACTTTAACTCCAGTGAATGGTTTACATTATACTCTAAGCCACAAGCAAGTAAACTACATTATATCTGGGCTTGTTATGTGAACCCAGTCACTATACTTACTGGATTTTCAATTGAGTCACTTCCCTTCTTAAAATAATCCTGAAAGATTATTATTACTTGAAAATTTTCATGGAATTCCAGATATTTGCTAGGGTATCTATTATTTGCTCAATTGTAGGATTTTTTCTTTATTGACACCAAATGCTGTGATACAAGGATGTATGGATTTTTTGCATCCTTGTACTATAATCTTGATATATCCCACCTGAAGGCATTTCATGAGCTTGAATTATACCATAGGATTCCTCACATAATGTTTTGTAAATAAAAGTATGTTTTTTCATAATTTTCATAATTTTTTTATATGTCATGTCCCCCTCAAAATGGAATCCAAAAGATAGTTTTTTTCTTAATGCTGGGAAGAGATGATGAATAAACTTTCTGGCCTATCCAGTGGGAAAATGTCAGACGACCACCTGTCCAAAGAAGGGTTTATGGTTGAGGCCAAATCTAAATAAATAGGAATCACATTGCAATTTTTGTTTTGCACCTATATTTGTCCACATGATTCAGCTAGGGGAAAAACTGGGCGACATCAAATAAGTATAATGCAGTAGAAAAGTTGGATAGTACATTGCTTAGAAAGCTCACTATTTTTGCCTATATATACAATATAAAGCTTTAATTCACATATCTACTAGTGTACTGATATATCACAGAGATCCACTATAGTCCACTGAAGGCACATACCAACTGTGGGCAGGATGAGAATAAAAGCTGGGTAAAATCAGTCCTATTTTCCCAATCCTTTTCTTTCTCTTTTCTTTCCACTTTATGGGATGCAAGGAAGGGTCCCTTTTGCCAGAGGCCTGAATTTATCATTGTTTCAGGCTACGTTTTATAGTTTATAAGACTTATTTACTTATTTCACAAATGCTATCTCTGTATGCACAATGGCTTGGTCATATATAGTTTCATATGGTTAGTAGAAAGTAGGACAGGTGACGTATTCAACTATCCTTGCTATTTTGGACAGTTGCCTACATATTTCGACATGAGGAAGACGATGACCAAGAACAGCCAGGATCATCAGGTCAAGGTTTGTGCCCCAAATCAACAAAACACTGTTTAAAATTTTGTATATTAAAATATCCTATCTCTACCAATGAAATACCTATTCCAGCACCATAGATAATAATACAACAATAAGAATTTTCCTTGGAACTATTCTGAAAGCAAAGGTCTATAGGCAGTGTTCCATTCTGTCATGCAACAAAGAAGCTCCAGACTGGTGGCATTGCATCCGTGAATTTCATTTACCATGAAGATAGGTCTATGGTTGAATGAACACATACTTTTCATTGAATAAAACCGGGATGCAAACCCTGATATCTGCAGGTTGAAAAGGGATTAAATCAAAGGTAATGAAAAAAATCCTGGTTATTGGTTTATGCAGCTAATATACAGGTGAAACTCGAAAAATTAGAATATCGTGCAAAAGTTCATTTATTTCAGTAATGCAACTTAAAAGGTGAACCTAATATATGAGATAGACTCATTACATGCAAAGCAAGATAGTTCAAGCCGTGATGTGTCATAACTGTGATGATTATGGCTTACAACTCAAGAAAACCCCAAATCCACAATCTCAGAAAATTAGAATATTACATGCAATCAATAAAACAAGGATTGTACATAGAACAATATCGGACCTCTGAAAAGTATAAGCATGCATATGTACTCAGTACTTGGTTTGGGCTCCTTTTGCAGCAATTACTGCCTCAATGCGGCATGGCATGGAAGCTATCAGCCTGTGGCACTGCTGA
>NW_015386397.1:3625823-3707939 GCF_001527695.2 Protobothrops mucrosquamatus
TTGTTTTATTGATTGCATGTAATATTCTAATTTTCTGAGATTGTAGATTTGGGGTTTTCATGAGCTGTAAGCCATAATCATCACAGTTATGACACATCATGGCTTGAACTATCTTGGTTTGCATGTAATGAGTCTATCTCATATATTAGGTTCACCTTTTAAGTTGCATTACTGAAATAAATGAACTTTTGCACGATATAAGGTGCTGTAATTTTCTCTTGAACTTTATGTTTTTCTTGAGCTTTTAATAAACACTTTATTGTTGTTGTTATTTTGTAATAGTTCAAATATCAGAACTAGAACATAAATTGCAGGAAAGCAGATTTCAGGCAATTATTAGGGTAAAAAAATTGTGTACAAGTTCTTTAGAAACAATGAATGGAGTGACTGAGCTTTATGGGGAGTATTTAAGCGGACGATGAATCATCCTTTGCTTTGGATATTCTATAATACATTCAGAGAGGAGGTTTAACATGCTTTCTTCCTGTCCATGATGTGATATAAAGTCTAAATTTATTTCTCTGCATAGCAGATCTATACTTGCCTTAGAAATGTGGCTGGGAGTGGTACTATGCTAACATTTATTAAAAGATAAATTATGATGACAATGACAGTGATAATGATAATATAACTTTATTTATAGTCAAAGGCCAAATAGTAAGAGTAGTGTGAATTCCAAAATAAGACGAAAGATTGAACTAAAAATGGGAAAAATAAAGGAACATACAAGAACATAAGTAGTTAGTAAAGGGAAATAGTTTAATTTAAAAAAATTAAATTGTTTAATATTACGATGGCATAAGATGGCATGTGGTAACGATGGCATGTGAGTTAGACAGCATCACCACCAGATGGATTAGTAACTGGCTGACAGGCCATACTCAGCGTATGGTCCTCAATGGAACTGAATCTACATGGAGGGAAGTGTCACAGGGCTCTGTTCTGGGCCAGTGCTCTTCAACATCTTCATCAATTATCTGGATGAGGGGATAGATGGGGAACTCATCACATTTACAGATGATACTAAGCTGACAGGAATAACCAACACTCCAGAAGATAGGCTTAATATACAGAAGGATCTTGACAGACTTGAACATTGGGCGCTAACAGTCCAGTCAGTCCAACAATGAATGCCATGGAGGTCCCCATAGCAGCTGATTATCAGTCAACAGGGTTGGGTAGATCTGGCTCTGCCATGGCATCTTGTCAGCCATTGCTGTAGTGTGCCATGTTGTGGGAATAGGAACATTTATATTGGGGAAAAATGGAAAACACTTACTTCCACTTTAGGTTTAAAACACATCTGGGGATGAGAGGAAGGGTGTATTATGCAGTTGTGCCCTTAAGGAATGGTTGACAAAGCTGAAGGTTAAGAACATGTAAATGTGTCCATAGATGCTAGATTCCAGCACTGAGCAAGAAATTGAATCCCCACTTGATTTCTGTGCCAATATACCTAGAGGTTTCCTATGGGATCTTTACAATATGCATTGCTCTACAATCAGCATTGCATTTTTGTTGTTGTTATGAATTAAGAATATT
Organism: Protobothrops mucrosquamatus; assembly: GCF_001527695.2. Classification (NCBI taxonomy): domain Eukaryota; kingdom Metazoa; phylum Chordata; class Lepidosauria; order Squamata; family Viperidae; genus Protobothrops; species Protobothrops mucrosquamatus. Next base: position 3,627,366 of record NW_015386397.1, read on the forward strand.
ATGCTTCAGAAGCACTGAATTCAGCACTGGATTCAGGCAGCAACAAAATATAACCAGCTAATTCATTGTAGCTGAATTCATACAATATATTTACCTATAAACCGATGTACAAGCCCAATGCCTAGATTCACATATCAGTTTAAGCCAACACCACCACCCCAATTACATTGTACTGTAATAGATGAACCAAGCCAGTGAATGTGAATCGATCTTAGGTCTCTAAAATATTTGTGAAGGGTTCTCTTGCAACACAAGAAAGCATATACGAAGTATCTCTTCCTACCTTAGTAGCTCTCCTGTTCTCTCCACTAAGGAAGTGCATGCAAGTTTATACTAAGGATCAGGAGAAGCTTCAGAAACAACCATACAGCCTGGAAGAAAAGAATTGGCTGCTTGAATAATTTGGGAAGAGGTTCTTTGTTTGATTTCTACATATAGTGAAATACCTTTTAGAAGGTACTAAGGAACAGCATTACTAGATTCCAAGTTCTCCAATAATGTACACCAGAGGTTTTTTTGCAAGGAAAACATTTGAAAAGAAGCCTTGCATTAACCCAAACTAAGCAGTCCTCTTGAACTGATAAAAGAGCCAAGTCTAGAAGGATGAGTATGACTACTTCAAAGGTTTGTCCTGTTTGTCTGCATATAAATGGTCCTTGGTTAACAATAGTAATTACGATCAGCAACTCTGTTGCCAAACCATTCAGTTGTAAAGTGCAATATCACATGACCACACTGGCTTACAACAGCAGTTCCAGTTCCAGTTGTTAAGTGAATCCCGTACAGTCATTAAGTGTGATATATTTTTATGACTTGTGACTTCTGCCTGCTTCCCCATTTAGTTTGCTTGTTGGAAATTGGCAGTGAAGTGGGGATTGTGTGGTGGTATGAGAGATCCTGCTATTGTCATAACTGTCAGCTGGTTGAAAAGCACCTGAATCGCAATCATGTAACTGCCACAACTTCAAGAACTAGCCATAATTCTCATTCAGCACTGTGGTAACTTGAAAGAGTCGCTGAATAAATGGTTGTTAACTGAGAATTATCTGTCTGTACATACTTTCATAACCATTTTTCTTCATCGATGGCCCCAGCAGTAGCATTGTCCGTGTAGGAGAATGCCAGTGCAGAAAAATGCCACTAACAATGGTATCAAAAACCTTTAGCAGATCCAGCAAGATTGGGTGAGGGGAATTCCATTCCAATTGCAACAGATTTCATCAAATAATATAATCACTGTTGAGTCTGATCCTGAACTCAGACCTAAATCCTCATTGATAGAGGTCTAAATAATCCATTTCTTCTAGGAGAAATTAATTACTGTGCTATTAATTTTTTCTTCCTTGGAAGATGATGGTATTGAATACCCACTCTCCTCAACGAACAATGATTTTGGAGCAAAAGAGATGGGGACACAAACCAATCCACGCTATTTCAGTAGATCTCCAATGAAGGTTACATTGGATGAAATCCAAGTTGGGCTGCAGAACATCCAAATAACCTTGGATTGCACAAGTAAGCAAAAATATTTTTAATATAATTTGATTAAAAAGTTAAAGGCATTGTCGGAGAAGATTTGGGGAAAATTAATTTTAATTACATTTTTGTTCTATATTGACCTTTTTTGTCTCTACATATGCACTTCAGTCCTCTGTGAAATCAGCTGTGAAAACAGCTAACATGCTGTAGTAAATATGCTAAGACAGTATTGTGGTAACTTACAACTGTTCATTTAGTAATCATTAAAAGTTCAACCAAAGGGATAAAGAAGTAACTTTTTTTATTTCATAAATTTTATTAATAATACAAAATTAAAAACACATTGGACATAGATATGACATCACTGGTTCCATACATCTTCCGTCACTTTACAGTAATATTAGTACTCATATAGACATATAGTTCTTGAGCTTGCTCGCTATTTATAATATAATATTAACACTTTTTCCCTTATTTCTGTATATTTATTTATCTTTTAAATATACATTTGTCTATAATCTATATTTTATTCTAACACTATACATTTGTCTTGGCTACCCTCTTGTTATCTATCCAATCATAAAATTGTTCCCAGATTTTGTAGTACTTAGCTTCACTTTTATCCTTGAGTTCCAATGTAAGTCTATCCATTTCTGCGCAATTGAAAATTTTCAGTAGTATTTCCTCTTCGGTTAGAATATCTTTCTCTTTCCATTTTTGAGCGAAGGCTATTTGTGCCGCTGTTACTATATACAGTAATAAATAATTTGTATCGTTCTTATATTTTCTTTCTATAATTCCCAATAAAAAAATTCCAATTTGGCCTCTATATCTATTAGCAAAATTTCTTCCAGCCATTTCTTTAATAAATTCCAATTTTTTTGTGCCTTTGGGCATTGCCACCACATGTGGTAGTAATTCCCAACGGTCTCTCCACACTTCCAGCATATCGAGGATTTCCCCTTATTCATTCGTGCTAATCTTGTGGGAGGGAGGTGCCACCTATAATCTTGTGGGAGGGAGGTGCCATTTTATAGAGGTTTTCCTTATAGGAGGTTGCTAAAGTAATTTTTAGGTTTTTTCCCCATAAACTTTGCCAATTATCCAAATCAATATTGTGCCCAAAATATTTACACCAAATTATCATAATTTCTTTCACCTGTTCCTCGATCATATCTTGCTCTAATAAATATCGATATAGTTTACTTATGGTCTTGCCTTCCCTACTAAATAAAATTTTATCTAATTCTGAAGAGTCTTGCTTTATGCCCCGTTCCTTTTTGTCTTTATTAAATTTGAATTGGATTTGAAGATACGCCCACCATTCCAATTCAATTCCTTCTTCCTTTAAAGTATTTCTCGCTTTTAATTCTCCTTTCTCATTCAAAATATCTTTATAGGTGACAGTACCCCCACGTTTTATCAAATTTGGATGTATGTACATTTCTAATGTAGACACCCAGTTGGGAATTTTCATATAATTATTTCTTTTTATTTTTTTTCCAGATATCCAATAAGGCTCTCCTAATATAATGCTTCTGGAAGTACTGCTGGGCTAAATGTCTTTCTTCCCATAAAATAGCATGCCACCCTGTCTGTAGGTCATGACCTTCTAGTGCTAATAATCTTGTATTTTTGAGATGCATCCACTCACTCAGCCAAACCAACCCCGCTGCCTGATAATACTTTGTCCAGTCTGGAAGGCTAAATCCTCCTCTTTCTCTAGCATCTTGTAATAGTTTTAATCTGATTCTCAGTTGTTTCCCTTGCCATATGAATTTTGAAATGAGTCTATCCAAATTTGTAAAAAAATCCTTTTTAAGCCGAATTGGTATGCATTGAAATAGAAGCAACATTTTTGGAAGAACATTCATTTTAATGGTGGCTATCCTACCCATTAAAGATAACTGTAGTTTTCCCCATTTTCCCAAATCAGACCTTATTTGCACCATTAATTTATCATAGTTATCTTCTTTCAGTGTGATGCATCTCCCTGTCAATTGGATTCCCAAATATTTTATTTTTTTCATGGTCTGCGTATTTATCTTTCCCTCCAATTCTTTTTTTTTGCTCTTCAATCATATTTTTAACTATCATTTTTGTTTTATCCTTATTTATTTTCAGGCCTGCTACTTCCCCATAGTCCTCCAGCATTTCCATCAGCCTAAGACCAGATTGTACAGGCTCTTCAATAATAAATACAAGGTCGTCCGCAAATGCCTGTACCTTAAAACTTTCTTTTCTTACTTTTAAACCTTTGATTTGTTTGTCTTCTCGAATTGTTCTAATTAAAGCCTCTAATGATAAGATAAAAAGCAATGGAGATAGCCTTGCCTTGTGCCTTTTTGGATTAAAAAGTTCTGGGATAAAGAAGTAACTTATGACTGGTGCTCATACTTATGACCATCACAGCATCCCCATGGTCACATCATCAAAATATGGATGCTTGACAGATGGGCAACATATAAATTAATTAAGCAAATAAATGTATTTAACAATAGTTGCAGCATCTCAGAGTATGAATTCATCTGGTCTTGAGTCTTTATAAGATGTGTTGAACAGGAAAATGAGCTGACTTTAAAGTAATGTTGAACAAAGAAGTTTCAAAAGGGAACAAGTTGAAACCCAATTTTCAAAAAATTCTTCCACTAAGTCTGATCTGAGATAATTAAACTTGTTCCACTTGATGTATTAATTCACCAATAATAATGTATTTGTAATAACTTTAACACTGTTTTATTAACAACTGTAATTGTAATTTTGCATATATAGAGACTTCTGTATGATTATCACAGCTTGTATAAGTACATTTCATTTCTCTCTTACTTTCTTGTAAACCTTTAGCTCACAACATCTATATCTTATCAATCTAGAATGCTTCTGATAAAGTGGACTGTAGCATAAACTATAAAAAATTGTTAAACCTTCAAATCTTTTTATCTGATCACTCTGCAATAAAAAAGCTGTGAACGCTCCAACACTGGAAGTTTTAAAAAAGAGACTGGACAGCCACTTGTCTGAAATGGTATAGAGTTTCCTGCCTGAGCAGGGGGTTGGACTAAATGACCTCCAAGGTCCCTTCCAACTTTATTATTATTATTAAATATTAAAAAATCACCAGGAATAGGAGTTGGCAGAAGTAAAATCATCAGTCTCATGAAGTTTTGCTTAACAAGTGCTTCACTTAATGAACTAGTGGGAAGTCAAGTCATAAATCCATTGGGAGCATGTGATTTTCTGTTATGCTTTTAGCAGTGGAGTTTTTGTCCCAGTTGTGATTGCTAAGTGAGGATTACTTGTATTACTACACTGTGCATACAATTTTTTGATAAGCCCAGACCAAGGGCAGCTTCTGAGGAAAAGAAGCACTATAAGTTTGTTATATGTAGCTATACACAAGAATCTGATCTACTAACAGTCAAAACAAATTGGCACTAGATAAGAGTCAACTGAATTCACAAGAGTCTGGAACTTAGGTCTCTTTTGGGAGCATAGTTTGAGCATAGACTCAAAACAGATAATGCATTTGACACTACCATCTTCAGGCTCTTCCTGGTCATTTATAGAAAAAAACATCACATTACTCAGGTTGATTTATTTCTGGACTAACAAATATAAAATTGCACTATAATTTTATGCTGAATAAATTGGCTGAATGAGTGCTTCTTTGAAAATCGTTCTGGCTACTAAAAAAACCCTCTATCCTGTTTTTTACAGTGAAAGATTTGGAGCAGCGTATATCCCGCTTGGAGCGGATAGTTTTAAAAATGAGGAATGCATGGGTCCATCACAGAAGCTGTCATTTAAAAGGTCTGGAATATGATGATAAACAGGAAAAATAATTTTAAAATTGTATTTCTTACAATTGAATTGGTTTTGTAATGGTTTTGCGTGCTTGTAAATTAACATCCTTTCCTGCCCCTAATAAACCTTGTATTTAGCAATTCATGAGTTTATACTTTTTTGTTAAAAACATAGCATTCAGTAAAAAAAACTTCATAATAGTTTAGTTTGAAAATTAAATTATTAATTAATTTAATAAATAAACTATATTTCATTATTTGTCAAGATGAGTGTTGTGATTCCTCGTCAGCCAGTGGATCCGGCAGCTGAGTGTGAGGAATCAGATGAGGAGGAGGGGTTTGGAGTGACATTAGAGTCAGAGGAAGGCTCTGAGGAGCTCCAAGACTTACAGTCGGATGAGGAACCTGGCCCCTCTACTCGCGTTCAGGCTGAGACACAGCTGTGCTGGGAGCCTGAATTGGACAGTGATGAAGAACAGTTGGGACAAATCCAGGATGCACAAAAGCGCAGGCAAGAGAAGCGAGTAGGATAGAGGAATGCAAAGGCAAAGGAGAAGGCATTAGGAAGCCCGCCTTGGCTGAATTATAAAAGGGAAGGTGTGGGAGATGCTGGTTGCCAAAGGCAACCATTTATGTTGAGGATCGAGTTTCTGTGGACTGTGTTTGTTTGCCTTGGACATTGACTCGGGTCTGTGAGAATAAAAGGGATTGGGTTTTTTTTGCAGTTCCTGCCTGTTTCTTGGAAGAGGAGTTTCTTCTTGTGAGCATAACAAGGACTCATGTAGGCTGGGACAGAACAGTTTCCCTTCGGCCTTCTACCCCTATTACCATGGAGCAGTTACAGGTGGAGAAGGCCCAGATCTCCCAGCAGCTGGCTTTGCTGGCAGCTCAAGTTGCTCAGCTTCAAGCCTCTGCTCCTGCTGCTCCACAACCCCGAAGGAAGTGTCCAGTCGCAGTGCCTGACAAATTCGATGGCACTCCGGAGATGTTTCCAGCTTTTGGGGGCCAATGCAGCACTTTATCAGCCTGAGAGTGGCTGACTTCCCCACTGACTATGATAAAGTGGGGTTTATGATCAGCCTCCTCTCTGATGCTGCAGTTCGTTGGAGCACACCCCTGCTAGCCCAGCCTAGTCCGTTGGATAATTTTGGGGGGTTTTGTGACTATATGCGTCTTATGTATGAGGACCCCATTAAGACGCAGACTGCTACCCGATACCTGAAAGCTCTGAGGCAGGACCAACGCCCTTTACTTGTCAGAGGAGCTATTGGACAAGCTGGCCCGAGTCGATGTTCCCCCAGACCTCAGTGGGTTGATCCAGCTCTGTTTGCGGATTTGACACTCGGCTACAGCAGCGTAGGAGTCGTCGTGCCATCCCAGAGACCCGGGCAGCCCCAGTTGTGCGTGAAACTCTGGTTCTGCTGGAGGAGTCTATGGAGTTAGGTGCTGCCAGACCTCGCCTATCAGTGGCAGAAATTAATAGACGACATTCAGGAGGTTTGTGTTTCTACTGTGGGGACCCTGGGCATTTGGCTGCCTTCTGCCCCAAGAAGTGATGAGAGGCGTCAGCTACCGATCCTGCCCCATGAAAGCAACCTCATCTGTTGGGAAACGCCCTGAGCCCGACCTAAAAGACGTTTTGGATCGGGCTTCCCTCAACACCGAGTAACGTCCTTCAGATGGTGCACTTGGACCTCCACGGCATTTGATACTGGTGGCACACTTGATCCTCCCCGGGAAGCCACAGGGGATTCTGATACATGATTTGGTCGAGCCTGGGGCCACCACAAACTTTATGGACGCAGCATTTGTAGCCAAATGAGCTGTTCCCCAATGCCCGGTTGAACTGCCTCTGTTAGTAGAGACTATTGATGGCCGAGTACTCCTCTCTGGGCCAATTAAAGCTGCCATGCAACCGTTGGGTATGGCCATCAGCTCGCATGAAGAGGCCATTCAGTTTTACATAACCTCTGACCTGCATTTTCCTTGGTCTTGGGATTGGCGTGGCTCCGGACGCATGACCCGCAGATTTATTGATCCCAGAACTTGGTCACATTTCCAAGTTTACAGTGTGTGAACCACACCCGCCAAGTCTGTGCCAGCCAGGTGGTAGTTCCCCAGGGGTCTCCCTGCCCTCCGAACTGGCAACTTACGCTGATGTGTTCAGCAAGACTGAGGCGGATCAATTGCCCCCGCACAGGCCATATGACTGCCCCATCGACTTAGTTCCTGATGCATCTCTCCCAATGGGGCATTTGTATTCCATGTTGGACCCCGAGTTGGCCGTGTTGCAGGACTTTCTGGACAAAAAATTGGCTCGGGATTTTATTCGGCCCTCATCTTCACCAGTGTCTGCACCAGTGCTCTTTGTAAAAAATAAGTCCGGAGAATTGAGGATTTGCTGTGACTATCAAAAATTAAACGCCATTACGGTACGTAATTAATACCTGCTGCCCCTCATCCCCGAACTTTGGAATGGCTCCGGGAGGCAAAAATCTTCATGAAATTGGACTTGAGAGGAGCCTACAGTCTTGTTAGGATTTGGTCGGGTGATGAGTTGAAGACAGCGTTTGGCACCTGGTACGGGCACTTTGAGTATACAGTGATACCGTTTGGGCTGACCAACGCCCCTGCGTTGTTTTTCAACACTTCATGAATGACATATTCCAAGATCTGTTAGATCAGTTTGTCATGATCTATTTGGACGACATTCTGATCTACTTCCCTTCGCTGGAGACGCACCACCAGCATCTCCGTCAGATCCTGCAACGGCTCCGAGATCAACGTTTGTATGCCAAACTGGAGGTTTTTAAGGAGAGACTGGAGACTCACTTGCCTGAAATGGTATAGGGTCTCCTGCTTGAGCAGGGGGATTGGATTAGAAGACCTCTAAGGTCCCTTTGAGCTTTATTCTGATTGATTGAAGTACTAAATAAAATGTATGTCTGATATCGGTAACAAGGGCTTCTATTTTTACAAATGAACCAAATATCATTTTCTATTTGGTTGCTTATTTCTGATGACCTAAGAGGCTTGCTTGTTTGCTTCCTCCCTCCCTCTATACTGTTCCATTTCCAGAAATTGAGCAGCTTTCCAGTGAAAACCTTATCCCACAGGATGAGTTATTGGACAATGCATCTTGATGCATAATACCAAGGATGCTGCCATATCATCAGCTATTCGGAGCAAGATGAAGATACCTCAGAATTTTGCTCTTCTTGATGTGAGTATAAATAGACAGGATTAAATTCATTTCTGGATAAATCTGCCATTGACTAGCAACTATCTCAGTAAGCATACTGATGCCATCCACCAAGCTAGTGATGGAGACTCAAGGTTACCAGCTCATTTTTTGCAGGATTCAGAATTACATCTGCGATGTAGAGGCTGAAGAGTGTGGCATAGTTTTCTGGTATTTTGAGATTAGAAACATTCAGAAAGTCCCAAAATAAGCTTAATGTATTTTTTTAAAATAAAACAATGAAATACTCTTATTCCAGAAAAGAAGCAGGTACAGCACTCTACTTTTCAAATGTTACCATACTGCATTAAGCCCAACGTATAGCAAGCATTCAGCTCAGAGCTGGTTCTACCATTAGATAGGGAGCTGGCTGCTAGAGGCAGACAATGCCAAATACTGTATCTTGACTATACAGAGAGATTTTAGTTATTTAATTTGTTACTGTATTTTTACTGACAGCAATAGGAGGGGAAAAATACATTTTTCTGCCTTGTGCAAAAACATATTTAGGTTGTCTCTGTATACAGTACTATGAATCTTGCCTAGGGCAAGTGCGAAATTTCATTTGATCCTCTGGCTCAGACAGCAAATTATCTTAGTCTGATTTCTGATTTCTGCCACCTTTCCCCTTCATGGATTTTGCAAGCCTTTGCTGGTAAAGTCATTTCCATCACCTGCTGGGTTAGATTTATGAAATACCCTTGTTTACATTGCTGGCCAGAACTTCAGCTTATTGCTTCTTTCTTTTCCTGCCTTTCTTCTGGGTCCTCCTTGTCCATTTATGTAATCTGGATGTATATGTCCCTTGTCTCTGTCAATTCTTTGAATCCGCAGAGGGCAAATTTTAGGAAATTTTAGAGCTACAGAATCCAGAAGTATTGAATGTCATTTCATTTATATCTTATTGCATTCTTTGGAGAATGTGTTGTATGAGGACTTGAAACCCAAATCCCTTGATCTCAGAAACACTATACAGATACTTCTTGTTTAATAACAAAAATTGGGACTAGCAACTATGTCACTAAGTAACATGATGGTAAAATGCGATGTCTGTGATCATGCCAACTTACAATGGTATTTGCAGACATTCTGGTTGCTGCCATTAAGTGAATCCCATACAGTCATTGAGCATGACATCACATGATCACCTGCCCTCTTCTCCATAGACTTTGCTTTTCAGAAGGCAGCAATGAAAATTGCAAATGGTGATCACATGATTGTGAAGTGCTGATACCATTGTAATTGTGAGTTGATTGCCAAGTACTCAAATCATGGTCACACGAAAGTTAAAACTACAAGACTTAGTCATGTCTTCTTGTTCAATGCCGTTTTAACTTTGAACAATTGCTGAGTAGTCCATCAATTAGGATTTCCTATAATGCACTGAAATTGACAGAATAACCCTACCCTTCAGTCAGTGTAATTAATTTGACCCCATTTCAGTGACCCAAAGGAAGAATGAAAAACAGTTACTTATTGCTTTCTGTTGGCTGGGTGATGAAATAAAGCATAAGAAAATATTATTCTTTCATATTATTTCTTCCATAGCTGGAGATTTGTTCCATAAGGATTGTTCAGAAAAGACTTTCTGACAAAAAGTGTTGGCTTCACTCAACAAGAGTATCTTTCTAAAATTCTGGTATCGTTTCTAGAAGCAGAATTTAAGTTGCTCTGGTGAGCAATGGCTTCTGTAAAAAGCATCCATTGTGCCAGAAATCCCTTCCTATTCCTTTTGCCCAGAGGATTAGCCAGGACTGGCTTCATATAACTAGACTCACCTGAAAGGGATTGGATAATTTATTGTTCTGCAACTGTGTGGTCCCATGCTATTAAACTACCTCACCACATTAAACTGGAATGTGGATTATTTGCTTCAACAAAGCATATGTGAACCACAGCAATTGCTTTTTGATGACATGGATGGATTTAGACAATAAGCTAAACTCAAGGATTTCATTTGTGTCCCTTTATGATTTTGTATCTGTGATCTTGATTATTATGTTCTTTCCTTAGAGACATTCTTGCCATTGCTGACTATCTTTGGAGATGAGGCAGGCTGTCAATTCTTTAAAGTCAATAACAGTAACATGAAGTTTGAAATAAATGGAAAAATGGGGAACGAATGGGTTGGAAATGCAGTTTACTCTACCATGCTGAATTCTCAGTGCAGGAGCTAAAGCCAGGCTGAAGCAAGTAAAAACAATTCATTAACAGTATTATGATGAATTTAGATCATAGTATTAAGTTTGTATCATATGATAATTCGCAAGCTTGCAATGGAATACTGCAGGTGTGTTATTTTGGTAATTAGGATTAAATTAGTAGTAAAAATATTTATCCTTTCATCTGTCCAGGACACTTTAACTTGATCAGATGAGTTTACATTGTCTAGTTATATTAATTAGTGCTAATGACAGTTATATATGTTCCATGTTAGCTAGAGACAGAAGTTTTTGAGGAGAGCCAGTGTAATGCCATGGTTAAAACTGTGTTTGTGTGTGAGGATGATCTGTGACATCTGTCTCCCAATGAATTGCCAGAATTGATCCAGCTCACTATCTCTTTCCTCTCTCACAATCCCATGTGTATCTGCTCAAGATCTACGGTATATATTGTTCTTTGGTCAAGGATATACAATAGCTATGCTTGAAGTTCCAAATCAGACCCCATGTTACTTATGGAAATCCCAGATTCACTTTTTTAAATATGCAGGTGCTGGGAAAGATCTTATAGAGCCACTGCCAGTCACAGTCGATAATATATTGGGTTTGAGGAATAATCTGATCCGGTATACTTTCCTTACACCTGAGGTAAAACTGGACTTATTACAGGAAAGTCCCTATTCTCTTGAACACAGGGTCCGTTTATAATAATAGATCAGGTGAGAAAACTAATCTCCTTTGTGGTCAGAAGCTTTACACATGTAAATGATTTAAGTATGGCAAAATCCCTCACTCAAGGGATTTTCTCAACATCTCACCCAACCCCTTGTAAAGTTTGATCAATCCACAAAAGGTATTCTTTCTCATCAGATCAAAGGATAATGGATCCAGAAACAGAGCTTATCTGCCCTATCCCTATGCAATATACTGGCCTCTGAAATTTGTGTGGGCTCCTTATTCATAATTTTATGCAGCATTGCTCCTTTATAAAATATTTGAGAGAAATATCTGCAATATGTCTCTAACTCTTGCTATGTTCTTTACCTTTTTCTTATTTTGGTATTATTGTGATATTTATGTGATACTTTTATTTGGAGGTTAGTCACCTTGAGTGTTAGAGCTGAATAAGAGATGTTAACAAGTACATTCTTCAGCCCTCATTTCCTATAAATTAATACAGCCACCAAACACTATACTTTTTACCATTTCAGGACTTTAGTTTTTAATATTAGCTTGCTTATACATAACATTAGTTTCAAAACTGGAGTATAACGATATGGATTTATTTTTCTTTCTTGCCTGCCTGCCTGCCTACTTAAATCATTGCCTTTCCCCCAGGATGGGAAAAAAGTAAAATGTGTGAGCATTTCAATAAGGGAAAACTTTTTGCTATAAATCCTTGATAAAGCCTTTACTTTATAGAACAAGGCAGCTTTCCTTGCATTCCACTATGATTCACTGCCACCATGGATTAAGCATGACAGAAGCATAATGATCACCATTATAAACCTAACAGCATTGCATGCTGCTATGTAATTAATATAACAGGTCAAAGATCATTTTCATTTACAAAGTTTGCAAGTGTATTTTTGGAAGTTGTTACTTCTTTATGAAGGGAGTGAGCGGGTAATGAAAGAGACATATTAAAACCAAAACATTCTGACCAACTTTTTATATCTGCATGACAAAACAATCTGAGCATGAAAATGCCTTTTTAGCACAGTCCTTAAGGAGTAAAAATATTTCTCTTTTACATTTTTATTGTCAACAAGCCATCTAAACAATCAATTTTTCCATTCTTTCCTCTTAAGAAAAATAATCTTTTGTTCCCAAATGATGGTTCAGTGTGAGATTCTAACATTTCAGTCATCAAGAAATGCATGGTTCTTCCTCAACCTAGCACTCCCTTTTAGGCAAGCTACATGCAGCTCTGCCAAATTACACCATTAATTGAAAACAAGAATGATTTGTCACTTAAAGAAACATACTTCAAACAGTTACAACTAAAAAATAAAATGGATTTTTGTTTTAATTTAAAAGGTCAAAAATAACAAATTGTATATTTTTGAAACAAACAAACACTTAAACGCAATAGATAGTTTATGATACAATATACACTATAGTACACAAAAAGAGCTGCATCATATATAAAAAAAAGAGGCAGGAGGAATCCAGTGAAGTAAAATAAAACAAAAAAATAAAATAAAAAAGGAGAAAAACTTAGAATATTCTGTTTTTGAAAAGAATTTTTTCATTTCACCTGCCAAATCATTAATAATGTCTAATAGAGCTTGACAGTGCAAATCTGCACTGGACTTTTTATTTTATTTATGTAACCAAGCAATGCAGAATTGCAAACAGATTGCCCTAGATTTTCCATATGGCTCATAGCTTTTGCCTGCAATTTTTACTATTTACATCAGAGCTTGTGGCACAGCTCTGCTTCATATATACATGGGAAATCCTCTTTGTGTATGGACATCTTCCATTTCCTTGAACAAAAAGTGCTGCTGCTGCTACACATATCCTAGAAATCCCTGTTATATACACAGGCCATATCTAGTTTGTAGACCAAGATCAGATCACAGACTCTGAATTTTGATAGGGACTTTAGGCTTTGCCTGCACTATTAGGCAGGGCAAAGCATTTTTTAATAAAGAAATTATTAAATTAAAAAATGCTCACAATACATAATTTGAACCTGGGGTAAAATATAAGGCAACATTCTCCATAGAAAAAACATGAAGCTTCCTAAGGAGGTTATTTTATATGTATAGCTATAGATATATATTTATAGATATTTATATTTTTAAATATAAAGTAGGAATGTGCTAGGGGGACTGAGTCCCATTTTGGATGGTTTCCCTGCCTCTCATTCAAAAGCTTCACAAGCACATGGGAGTGAGTGGGAAGAGGAGCCCAAATTACAAGTGGGGTACAGTTTCGCTGGTGCTACTCTCAAACCCATAAGGAGTTCCTTTGGTGCAGCAGAGGAGGGCACTGGCTCTGCAAGCTCCTGAGGAAGGTGCATACGTGGGTTTTGCCTTGCTTTTCCAAGTCTGCCACTGGGCTTGTGCCGATTTTAGCATGTTTGGAAATGGCGTTGCTCCCCCATCTCAGGTTCAAGCCTTGAAGTATGATGCATTCATCAAGAAGTTCCAAAGGAGAGTGCCAGTGTGGTTGAAGGCAGTTTGGTTGAAGCAGCCATTCCATTTTTCCTTGGGCAGATGTGGCTGGGAAAGCTGTCACATAGTCAGGACAATTATTTGGGTATTTTTTTTCTGTCCTTTGCAGAGACCATCTTTCATGATGAGGGGTGAAAAACTGCTCATCACCACACCGCTTCCTTGTTTTTCCTGCTTGCATCCCAACCTACAAGTTCTTGGTGACCAAGTGGGTTTTATAATGCTTTGTCAGATGATCGCTCCTAATGAAGCGCTTTTGGCACTGAGCACACTCAAAACGTTTGTCACCTGGCCAGAGAAATGAACAAGAACAGCAGTGAGCACACATGACAAATGGCCATACAATAAATATATTACAAAAAGCTAATGCACATATGGCTTACAGCGATTGCTTTGAAAAAAAAATTTTGGGTGCATGATAAAACTAAATCCAGAACTAAAACTAACTTTTGTATAGTGATTAAGGCTAAAACTTGGAGACAGTGTGTCCTGGTCTCACCCTACGCACAAATCCAGCTGGGTAACCTTAGGCCAGTCTCACTTTCTCAGCCTTACTAAGAAGGCAATGGCAAACACTTCTGAAAGACCTTGCCAAGTCCCCCACTGCAGGGAGTGTCCAGGCAGTCTCTGAGAATTGGACATGATTGAACAAAATCCCTCCCCCTACAAAATCTAAACATAAAACTCATGTAAAAATGCATAGCAAGTATGACGATCTTGTTCATGTCCTGCCTGCAGGCATCTGATAAATCACTTTTCAAAGCAGAATGCTAAGCATTAATCTGATTCGGTATTGGGACAATTTATCACTCAGACTGAAATATGTGAAGTTTCTAGTTAAGGTTAAGACAATATTTTACGAACAATGGAGATGGAATGATGGTCATTGCAATCAAAAAAAGCTGAATATGTCAGTACATAATGGACAGATCATGAGACACAGAGAAGAATGCTAAAGTCAGTCTAGGCTACAGGATATGAATTCTAGTTGTGAGCCTAGCAATGGTCTATTCTGAACCATTTAGAGCTTTAGAGTGGACTTCTAGGGTAGGAACATATCACAATAGTTAAGTCATGAGGTACCTAGGGCATGGGTGACTGTCTGAAGGGGTTCCTGATCCAAAAGTGTATGCAATGGGTGTCTCAGATGGAATTATGCAAAACTCTATTTAGCACTGCAGGAACTGAGAGTCTAGATTGATACCATTCATAAATGGGAAAGTGCAAACCCATCCAAGATTAAAGATGGAATATTCCACAACTATTGCCTTGTAGGGTACATGAGTGGCATAATAATTTAATAATACACTCAACAAAAGGAAAGGGAACATTGAACTACGTGGCACTCCACAAAGGAGAAGCCTATGGAACAACCTTTCCCCAGCAGCACAGCAACTGGAAAAGGGCTTAAAGGAAGGAGGAGAACCACTGTGAAACAGTGCTACCAATTTTTAAAGCTAGTCTAGACGCTGCCATGATCAATGGTAGTGAAAGTCACTACAGAGATCAACAGTGGATGCACTAGCTCCATCCCCGCTCTATCCCATATCATCTACAAGCATGACCAAGGTTATCTGGGTAATAAATCCTTGCCTAAAACCCAACTAAAATGAATCTAGATAAGCTGCTTCCTCCAGGACCCTCTGCAATTGCCGTCCAACTACCATCTCAACAACTGTCCTTACAAAGGGAAGGCTAGAGACAACACAACAAGTATCTTAAATTGCTGGTTCCAAGATTGGGCGTTTGAGGGAGGCAAACCACTGCCCAATTCAAGGCTGAAGGTACCACCTCCAGTCTCAAAAAGTTGTCATCACAGTTAACCACAAGTCGCCTCCCTGGCCTCTTTAGCCAGGATAAACCTGGTTAAAGTTCTCCTGTACCATATGGGCCCTCAAG
Organism: Protobothrops mucrosquamatus; assembly: GCF_001527695.2. NCBI lineage: Eukaryota > Metazoa > Chordata > Lepidosauria > Squamata > Viperidae > Protobothrops > Protobothrops mucrosquamatus. The sequence goes on from NW_015386397.1 coordinate 3,643,135, forward strand.
AGATATCTCGTACTGATGTGTGTGTGGTGTGTGTGTGTGTATTATTGGGATTATAAGGGCCCATGGGATGAAAGCAATTGTTATTTTCTTGATTTTATATATATTATTATGACTAGGTTTTTATTGTGCTTTCAATTCTGTTACCCATCCAGAATCACTGTTTTAGAGGGGGATGGCCATATTTATGACTTACATAAATTAAATTATTTCTTTCTTTTTTGAAATCAAGTCTTTTAGCATTAAATCAACCCAGCATATCTTTATTATAAAGGTAACTGAGTTAAGATGAAATGCCCATTAAGTGTTTAATATTTACATTCCCCCCATCTTATGGGTAGAACTACAGCTGGGATACAACAGAAGAGAGGCAGAAAAATGACTTGACAGACCTGTATGCGTCCGGGCATGCCGTTGCAGTTCATCACTGCGTGTGAATCTCTTTCCACAAAAGACCCAGTTGCAGACAAAAGGCCTCTCGCCTGTGTGTAGACGTACGTGGGCCCGCAGAAGGGAAGTCTTGCGGAAGGTCTTTCCACATTCAGGCACGTGGCAGATGTGCCTCTTTTTCCCTTGATCACCCAACCTACAAAGAAAAAAAAACCAGAAAAAGGATATTCTTAATCTAGATTAATAAAGATATGGATATATTTGCTGGATTTTACTGTGGTGGCATCTCAGGGATCAGATCAATTATTGTATCCTGCAATGATGTCTCAAGAAGCAGAACTATTCAAAACTGTTGAAAACTTCAAACAAATTTCATACTGATTACCCCATATAGCTTCTGCGAAAGGATCCAACAATGATTCACAAGTACTTTTTATAAAAATACATTGGCTATTCTGGAATTCACCAAGAATCCACTTCAGTGTTCCAAGCAAAGATGCAAGACTGAATAAATCAATAAATCAATCAATCCCAATCCATTAACCTTTCAGTAATTCCAGATCTGCTGCCTAATTTAAGCAAGGAAGGTACAACCTTTTCAGTTCTGAGGTCACATCAATTGTTAGTTTTACACACGTGCATATGGATGCAAGTTTACATCACCTCAAACATCACCCACAGACAGAATTGCAGAATTTCAGAAGGCAGGTTCATTCCCTTCAATTCAACCTGCTCAAGATAGCTACCAAGTGCAATGTGAAAGAAACTATTTATTTTCTGCCACTGAACTGATCCTTTTTAATACGTTGATCTGCTTGGTTGTGAAAAGAGCAGACAAAATTCCAAGTCTTTCTGTTCAATACAAAAATAGATCCATTATTAAGCCTATCCATTAAGATAAATATCTCTGTACTGTCCCCAGCAAGAACTCAATACTATTTCAGTTTTCTCAGAGATGAGCAACTTGGGAACAACCCTGTCTCTTCTTCATGCAGTTATTTTATTCAAGATAAAAAAATTGCAGAAAGTATTATAGGAGACAACATACACATATTCAATTATTGGTGCTATATTTCTATGCGGTATCAATCTCTGGACAAGAAAATAAGAATACCCTTTCCTCTGAACAGCTTTCCCTACATCATATTTTAACAACTAGATAACCAAATACCATTATTATAGAATCTCTTTCATACTTAATGATTTGTGTCCTGCTTGATTGAAAATCCATCTTTTCATCACCTACACTTCAACCACTGTATCTTTTTATATCTAAAGGGTGAATGCATCAGAAACCATTCTTATGACGCTTTATCTTGGTATTTTAAAATTCTGATTTCACAAGGTTCCAAATCTTACTAGGAATAGTGGTAGATAAAGAAGGTTCTCAGATGTACTAGAAAGCAGTGACAATAAGGGCAGGAGATAAAGTTAGTGTGCTCATAGCCATTTGAACTCTTCCACGTAGAGGCAATATACTTTGAATGTCCGAACACTATTAGTAGTCTTAATACTCTTATTTGTTTCAATATTTACATATATTCACCCCCTTCCCAAATAAAAATATCTGTAATATTTTTAAAACAGATTCAAGGAAATTTCCTTAATCTCAAATAAAAAGCAAGCAAAGTTTCTACTAAATAAATTGGATTATTCAGTAGGGGTTATGTTATCCATGTTTAACTGTTTAAGGGACTGAATATTATTTATTGGTACCAAGAGGGGAAGGATATGAATTAAATAATAATATAAAGCAGGAACTGATGTTGGCAGCCTTTGGGCTTTAATGCTCCTTTTTGCTCCCAATCCCCATGCATTACCTTTTCTCCCCATCCTTGCAATTCGGACAGGTGCAAGCCATACGCCGTCTCTTTTCCCCAGGTTGCAGGTCTCCCAAGAGTGCTTGTTCCATTTGCAATTGGATTTGGGTAGGGTTCAGGCCACTGATGGTTAGATTGTTGCCTGAAACATTCTGTACCGTTAACTGCTGTTGGCCTGCAGAAAGAAGGATGAAGAAATTATGGCTTGGGAATTTCCACTGCTAAAACATGGAGACTCAATTATTTCAGTAAACCTCCATGCAAACTCAGACTAAAATACCATGTAATATGAGTTCCATTTTCTCTTCTTGCCTTTTTGGATGTCAGAACCCAATTCAAGGTTCCGACATTTCATTCCTGCCTGGATCCAGATGCCCAACTTTCCCCCCATCTTACTTACATTTACATTATTTCTAATTTTTGCTTCTCTTTATAATATTACTATCCCACTCTGATACACATTTTCACATTTTGCTACCTTATGAAGGGGTTTTCATACTTTTCTCACCCTCAGGAAGATAGAAAGTGTGGAATCCTTCACTGCCATCTCCCAGCAACCAGCAATGTACGGAATAGAAAGAATGCAATTTTTATGGTTACAAATTACAATTACTATGAAAGTAAGGAAGCTATTTCCTAGTTATGATAGCATAGTGATATAAATCTGCCTTGTATTTTGGCATGCCCCCTATTATTAGAATGAAGCAAGAACAAAAGTCTTTGGGGAATGCAAAAATTAAATGATCACAAAATGCTTCACACTTTTCTTCAAGTATGTCCAGTCCTAAAGACCTGGTTCTTTACACACACACACACACACACACACACACACACACACACACACACACACACACACCCCTACTTATACATTATTTTTCCTTGTTCCAAGCAATTTAAAAAAAAATGAAGATATTATTATATCCAAATTGAAATATTGCACATCACAGGTTTGTTACATTAAATTTCCCACCTCCGGTATTGGTGATGGTAACAGGAACACCTTGAACCTGCACACCATTGATGCTGATAGTCTGCATTGCCTGAGCAGCTGCAGCGAGTTGGGCAGCGTTGAGGCTGATGATGCCTCCAGCAGGGGCAATCTTTGGCAGAGCACGCTCTTTACGAGCTCCCCCTGTCTTTTTGGTACTTCCCCCTGACTGGGAACTGCGGGATACAGGGCTGCTGCAGGCTGTGGCGACTGCAGGGGGAGGGGCCATAGTTAGGCCCCCTCCTGGGGCATCTTGGAGTAGTATTGTCTGTAGCTCACCAGAAGGCGTCTTAAAATAGACCTACAAAAATGACACAAAAATGAATCACAGGATGCACCTGGATATGGAAGGAAGGTAGAATGTGACCTCCTTCCCAACCTTCTTCTTCCCCAAAGTTCTGGTAATAGATTACAAATCACTGTACCAGAATAAATGCAGGCCAAATTGTTTATACCTCTTGAATGCTTTTATAGGAAACTGACACTTAAATAGCATATTTATAGGGAAAAAGAAGTAATTGGACAAGTAATGCTTTTTCTATTAGAAGAACCCCTAGCCTGTTTGCCCCCAAGAATTCTAGTAATTATGTATTACCTGATCACTCCAAATTGAGTGATAGTTTGAATTAATGAAAATATTTGTTTAAAAAAACACAAAAAAGAGGGGGGAGAACTTTCAATGAAATACCTGAGTGGGAACTGGCTCCGTTGTCTGGATCTGGAAGTTTTGTTGGGACTTTTGGGGAACTGTGGGGAGTGTGGCTGAAGCTGCCTGGACTACCCGTAGGGCTTGCTGGGGTATCTGAACTACCTGTTGCTCTTGTTTGGGCTGAACTACTTGCACCTGTTGGACCACAGCTGGCTGCCCAGACCCAGGACTCTGCACAATCAACAGATTGTTCCCTGCCTGGATGATGTTGTCAGCTGTAGTCTCTATTAAGACTGTTTCCACTTGCTCTGCCATAGCCATTGCAGTTGTCTGAGCTTGTGATACCATTTTCTTTCGGGATTTTCTGCTTGGCTTAGATGGGCTGTCGGGCACAACTTGAGTTTGAGAACTAGTCTCCCCAGCAGTTACAAGACTGCTCACTGGAAGAGTAAGTGTAACATTGCCACTGGTGCCAGTTAACTTGACAACACTACTTGTGTTGTGGAGACTGGATGCTGATGACTTATGAGCTGGAGCTGGCTTTATTGGCACAGGCTTATGAGCTGAAGAAGAGGACGACGATGATGAAGAGGAAGAAGGGGTGATATTGCTGGGAATAATCTGTATTTGATTGCCCAAATTTTGCTGCACCTGAATCGTCTGTCCTGATGCTGTTTGGATCTGTGGTACCGTCTGATACTGGATACTGGCAGGAGAACGGGTTCCTTTGCTGATCACAGTTGGGTTCTGGATTGTAAATACTAGCTGTCCACCAGGATATGATGTCCCCAATTGAGAACCTTGAATTTGAAAGAGATTTCCTTTTGATGATAAGATTCCAATGTTCTTATTAGAACTTAATGGGAGTGGAGCAGGTTTAATAGGAACCAATTTCCGAGGGGCAGGCTGAGGAGGAGCAGGAGATGTAATTGCTGCTTCTACAGCTGGAGGACCAATTTTGCTACATGTGGCTGCAAGTAAAGCTAATGGAGATGGCTGAGAATCCTAAAGGAATGGAAGAGAAAAGGCTTGTGTCAAAGACAATGGACACAAATAGTTTGTTCCAGATGTAATACAGTATAACACAGCTGAAAACCCAGATTTTTATAATACAGAGTTTGGACTTTGTATTAAAATAGCACAACATCAGATTCTTAAATCAACAAGTATCAATAGAATTGGATCCAGACTAAATGAGAAGTGCCATAGGCTCATCAAGTGCTAAAGAACTAAAACTTGACTAATTTATTCCACTGAATTTGTGTTCAGCAAACATTTCAGCTAACGTGTATTCAATATATGAATTATAAATGTATATGATAGTTTGAGAGATCCAAAATATTCTGTATATAACACCATACAAGGGGAAAATGAAGCATTCCCAAATATTTTAAAAACTAACATTATTTACTCTTATTTTCTTATTCATTCTGCATTTAATACTTCTACATTTTAGCAACCAACACCTCAAACTGATGTTTATAAAATAAACATTTTATAAATGGAAATTAGTACTCTGTATTAGACTCATATACAGTAAGAATTTATATTGGTATCATACACAATGATGGTCATTCACTGACTTTGAATGGACCTTGGGTGCCAAGGGAGAACAGAATTATTTAGAAAAGAGAGTTTTCCCTCAAGGAACTAATGATTTGAACCTTTTTATCAAAAATAAAAAAACCCATTCATTTACATGAAGTAAATAAGAAGCAGACTTCTCCTAACATTGTCCACCTCCTTTGTTGCAAGGGCTTTTTTTTTTTTTTTACTTATAATATAGGGAAATAGATGAGACAGCCCTTTCCTAACTTGAGAGTAGATCAAACCTTTTTAGTGAGACCCGGCCTTCTGCATGCTGCTGTATTTTACTGTTACACTATGACCTCTCATAATGCTCTGCAGATTTCATTCCATTCTGCCATAAAGAAAAAGTTACAGCAAAGTAGATATAAGGAAGTAAAACTATGTCACAAAATATTGCAGAAGTCTGTTAGGTTTCACACTGGAAGTATGTAAATGACGCTTAGTGGAAAAATGAAGAGAATACAGGCTGTGGATGACAAAATAAGTTAGAGAAAGCATGTTGACCAGAGGTTCTTATTTTTTTTATAACAAATCCTTTATCAGAAGAAAGCATCTATATTTTCTTTTATATAATTGTGTTCTGTTTGTGTATGCAGTTTTATGCTTTTCCTTTTCATTGCACCTATGCTTGCAGACCATACATGCTCTACTCTGGGTCACAGGATCAGAAGGAATAACTTAGAACCGAGTAATCGGCAGCGTTCTTAATTGCTGCCCAACTGCCCCTCCAGCAAGGTTAAGGGGGTAGAAACTTTCTCTCTGCAGCCCCAAGCCAGATATGGCTCATTTTTTAAATTTGATCCTTCTTTTATGATTTCTCCTATCACATCAATTTTGGTTTCTCTGTTAATTTTTACAGACTTATCTTTTGGACAGATAGACCATCTGTTCAATCCAGAAGAATAGGGAATGCCTAATGGAGGTCCTGCTCTACTAGGAGGTAGGATGAAGGGACACTGAGCTCAGCATTAGTACGGTAATTGCTTTCCTTTGATGACCTTCCAGAGAATAGTTAAAACCTGATTTTTCTGAATGATTTTTGCTGATTAAGCAGAGATCTGTACTATTATTATCTGTTACCATGTAATGTTTTGTTGGTTTAAATTAGGTTTGATTTTATATATACTTAGAGCCTCTGGAATGAGGAAATTTAATAGGTAGGTAGGTAGACAGACAGACAGAGGATTGACAGAATCGTAAGTCACTTTATATAATTTCTATCCAACGTTTCAATAGGCTGGAAAGAAAAAATGTATAGAGAAGACAGCTAGAAAAAAAGATTATGAAAGAAGCATTACTACAATATGTATACCCAGGAAAATATAGTTGTTAAGAATGTAGTCAAAGAAAATAAGGTCTGGTTAAGATTAAGAGGCACAGGAAATATAGAGCAATTCTGAAAGGAATTGAAGAAGGCTAAACATGCACAAAGTGAAATCAATGAGAGAATGATGTAGTATGCATTTAGAGATATCCATGGGGCTGACACTGATATATCAAGGAGTGAAGTTGCAACAAATGCTATAAATGTTAATGTCCCCCCCCCCGAAAGAGATGCCATAAATGCTGTGCTTATAATCAAATCTAAGGTTGCAATTATTTAAGTACTAGCTATGCAAGTATGTGTGTGTGTGTGTGTGTGTGTTTGTATGCATGTGTGTGTGAAGAGGAAGAGACTTGAGACTCCATCTGTGCCTGATGATTGAAATAATGTCTTATTATTCCCTCTATAAAGGGAAAGGGAACAACAGTAAATGCAGAAACTATCTGTTAAGTGTGTCCGGAAAGATGTTTGTAGAATTATAATTAAAATAATGCAAAAGATGATAATGAACAAAATTTGGGAAGTAAAATATTTTTATGTTAAGTAGGAGTATTCTGACCTGATTACTGCTGTTTAGTAGGTAATTGTGAAATATGTCAAAGTAAGACAGTTTATTGTGCATTCATTAATTCAGATAAGGTATATAATAAAGTCAATATGCAGGATGGATAGAATGTTTTGCACAAATACAGAGCTGAAAGTTGTTTGCTGAATGCATGAGAGGGTATATTATCTAACTAATGTATGCATGAGAATAAGTGGAATACATAGCAAATGGTTCAACCCTAAATAAGAGATGTTCTATTGGTTGTTCAATGTGCTTATGAATAAATGGATAAGGAATGCTTTAGCAAATATTAGCTAGAGTATACTGCAGTGTAGAAAATAGATCTGAACATTACTATAACGAAGACCAAGGCAATTGTATTTGACAGGGAAAATGGAATGATTAATAGCTAATTATACACAAATGCCAAAAAAGCTGGAGTAAATTGATGAATTTATATAGTATAGTAGAATAATTACAAAAGATTAGAAAATGGACAGTGAAATCGTTAGAACATACAAATAAATGTTAGTAGGAAGGTAATCTATCATCAGGTAATCATCAGGAGAATTTGTAGAAAGAAGAAATATAGCCGTTGTCTAGGACTTTGTTTCTGCTCAGCTTGGTTTAATGAAAGTGAGAGGCTGGATATGTCAGGATAAAAAGTAACCCGAATGCAGGGCAAATATGGAACATAGTGCACATTATTGCGAAACAAAATAGGGTCAGAAATTATTGAGTGATGAATGAATAAGGACTGGTTATAAAAATGAGTGACAAGTACAAAAAATACATTTGGTAGCTTGTTCCTAGAGAAAACAAATTAGAACTGATTTACATAGCAAATATACGAAGTAATAATGAATCAGCTGCATAGAAGAGGAGCCCTGAGAAACTTGGGCTGGTTGCAGTTGATGAGTTCTTGAAAAAGTGAGAATTTTAAAGAACAAAAGCCAATGAATAAAGTTATGTGCGAACATGATGGATTTCCAAGGGCAGAAAGAATATGGTAAATGGTAGTGGTATAAACTAAATTTAATCATATTTTGTTCTTTTTTTCTTATCTCATGACTTAAATATCTTTGGCTATGTCTTACTTCCTTTCCTTGCTTTGTATAATAATGCTTACTGTGATGGAAAGAGATGAAAGAGTATGCATGTAAAGAAAAAAATATGCCAAAAAATCCCCAACAAAACATTTCTTCATTATGATGAAGTTATTTCTTAATGCATCTATATTTCAAAATGCAGAATTTAGAGTCCTACTAAATCTCTAAGAAAGTAGACTTAAAGAATATTTTCAGAAACAAACTAAAATCTAAACCTTTGGGATGATACAATGATGATATAGGGCATCTTAGATGTTTCTGCCTAAGGGATGGAAGCTATATTTAATGAAAAATATTCTTGATTTTGTTTTGGGAAAGAGAGACTGTTATCTTAAGATAACTGGAAGTTGTTATATAGAAAAATCACTTGAAAAACACAAGCAATTTTCATTTCTTCATCTGATCATCTTACTATCTTTCTATTCCAAAAGGAAGATAGAAGGGGACACAACCCATATCTAGCAGAAATGTTGTACGTACTTCCACTGTCAACCAGGAAGAGGAAGGATATACCTAAACATTGCATGGTGTTTAATGAAATTTGGATTAGATAGCATTCCAAGATTCTCAATGGAACCCAGAGTTTCTTAGATGCTTGGCAAAGGCTGAAGGTGGGATCTCCCCTTCTTTTTTATTGTCCAGTACTTGTTTCAGATGTATTTTCTGCTTCTCTTCTCTGGTAGCCAGTAGCATATAAAATTATTTTTATTTTCTACCAGATTTTATAGCCAACATGTTTTCTCATATAGCTGACCCTCTGGAAGATTCATAAATGAGTTATTGTCCTAATAAAATGAAATTTAAAATAAATAATATATTTTATTAATGAACTTTCCAGTTAAAATAACTTTCTTTTATGGGGAAAAACAAAGAACATTTTTCATTACAATGCTTTATTAACTTGATTCTTTATAAAACAGAGAGTTCTATGTTATTACAAGAATTCATAATCTCATATTTTCTATGTTCCTAAGAGAAATTATTGCACTGACCATTGAATCCTTTTGTGGTTTTCAATGATTGTTAATCATTGAAACTGTGCATACTTCTTGCTTCAAAATGATATTGAAGAGATGCTTCAGATTGTGTAGTATAGCATCTCTTTAAACTGTCAAGACTTCTGCTCAAGCTTGAAAACAAATGTAGCTACTTTAAGGATGCAGTCCTTAAAGCAGTTGTATGTCTTTTCAAGTTCACATGGAAGCCAAAGAAGACACAGCTACTTCAAAGAAATACCAAATTCATGCTCCAACACATTTGGAAGTGTATCTTCTATATCATTTTCAAAGCATGCACATTACTACCAATTATTTCTCTGAAAATTTCATTTATAAATATACCGATTAGTAGCCATAATTTTTTTCTATATTGTTCTCCAGCAAATATATAAATCATCTATATTACTGGTTGTCTCAATAAGTGAATTATACATCTTTTATTGGTCCTAAATTAAATACTTGGGTTGAGGGTAATTCCAGCTGAATTTTTGGACATGCCAATAATAGTTTTCTTGAACGTGAAAGAGAAATGGTTTGCCACTGTCTTTCAGGATGTTTTTTCAACTTTCTAGTTTAATGTACAGCCCTAGGAAAGTCTGATGGACTTCATTTATGTATTAATCAAGTCTAAACATTTTTTTTAGTAGTTGCTGTCACTTGTGAATAACATATGGTAAAAAACTCAATTGTTCTCTCCCTTTTTTCACTTCTGCCACATGTACTTTGTGACTTGCTCTGCCAAATTACATATATTTTTACGTGCAAGAAATCTTTAAAATTCAAAAAATTGCTTAGTCCACCAAACAAATAATTACTAGACAAAGTTTTTAACTGATTGGCAAATATCACAAAATGTTGTTCCAAATATGAATGTTTATATATGTATATGAAATTAGTATAATGCCTAATAATCCACACTGGTATATAAACACAAGAACCTAAAACATGGACTATAGCATGCAAAGCATCTAACACATTATTATAATAATAAAGTTAAGTTCAAGAATAGCAATAGAACTTGACATATAATAGCATTACTTGTAATAATCCTGAACTTTTAGGCAAACTAAATGCTCTGTCTTTGGACTAATATTCTAGACCAATAAATGAAACTGCGATATCCTAGTAGAATTCTTCTCTATAGTAAACACCTTCATCAGACAGTTTTTCACATTTGCATGATTCTAGGCCAAACATTTACATTTTTTAAAAAAATACAGCAATGCTATCAACAGAAACAACCCACCTGAGCTGCTGAAGCAGCAGGCTGTAAGTAATCACTGGGACTAACTGCAGCAGTGGCAGCCATACTGTCTCTAAATCTGGAAAAAAAAGGGTTGGTTAATCAATCAATTAATCTAAATTGTTTTTCAATACTGATAGTAAGATTTATATTGTGTGCAAGAAAGAGATATTGTCTGACTGTCACAATATACTAGTTTTCAGTTACAATTATTCACAACATAAAACTGGAGAACAGAATTGTACCCACAACTAAAGTATTTATTTAAATGAATTGTAATCCATCTTAAGCATTTTTTGCCAGTTGAGCTGACAAATATCAGAACAATAAAAAGAAAGTTGGATTATGTTCAATATGGATTAGAAAGGTAGTGTAAAAACTATTAGAATGGGGGGAAATGCAACGTATTTTAGAGAATTTGACAGTGATGTCATCAATAATTTGTAGGACTATTTTTGGGCATATTTATCATATCTGGAAAAAATATGCTGTGACCTTCTGCTACCTCACCATAATAGGAACAATCAGCCAAATAACTGCAAGGTTGAAAACCAGGCAGAATTTAAGCAAACATTTTTATAAACTATGAGCATCAATATAAAACTATATGCATTGTTTTATGGTGCTTACACATTTGTCGTATGCAATGAGCTAAAAAAAATGGTAAGATTGGCTTTGACACATCCTACAAATATCTATTCTAAAATCCTAAGCAGCAATTTTATTCTCATTATGACAACTTATTCATAGAATTCTGTATATGAGAAGTATTCCAAAAGCAAACCTCTAGATTTTACTGTTGTGGAGATAAATTTGAAAACATAGAGGAGATTATTAACAAAATGAAGGAACCAGGGAAAGAAAGATGGTAACAGAATGACCAGCGCGGGAAAGAAACAACAAAAAATAACTTTTAGCCTTCTAAGCACTGTTTCGTTCATGCTGCATCGTCAAATGCAGTGCTTTTTTTGTAAAAAAAAAAAAAAGGTACCGGAACTCACACACATCATACAACTTGTGTTGCCTACCCTACAAGGTTCCATCCAACGTTCTGAGCGTTCTATGACAAAAAAAGCCCTGGTCATATGACTAAAATTCCAAAGAGAAAAGGTCATTCAGAGCATGTATGTGAACCAGTGTTATAACTGTCAGCGCCTCCTCAAACCAAACATATATTTTAAAGCCTAGAAAAAGATACAGCTTAAAAATTTACTATCAGGTGTCCCTGTGCATTTGGAATTACCTCTTCCTCTGCACCCTAATAACACCATACTTTTCCATGTCAGGTATTAGCCTACCCATTTAGTTCTTCAAAAAAGTAGCTCAATTGCCAAAGAGTGATATGTTGATCAATTAGCCCAGCCACAAGTATGAGGCTCAATATGGATCCCAAGTAGACTATAAAAATAATATAGCTCACCAATGTTTCCTAAATCCACAAGAGAAGCATGTTTATACAACCAAAATTATGATTAGTTCCTATGCTTCATTCTACCAACTACATAAGATTAGGCAAAATGAAATAAGGTTTTGAAAGAGGATGAGAAAGAGAAAAATATCCCACTCTGATCATTACTTTTAACAGACAATTAGGTTTCTAGATCCTTATTTATTTAAACCATAAGATTTGTATGGCTGTCCATCTTAAACAACTCTGGGCATCTTGCAACAGCAATAATGTTCATGTGACATAAATTGAAATGATGGTTCATAGGCTTTCAAAAGGATGAGAATAAGAAAATTATATGACTTACTTGTTTAGGTAGGATTTTCTGTGTTCTAACCTACATTCATAGTGCATGATGGCTTTCACAGTTTAGAACATGGTGTGCTGGAAGCCCACAGCAGAAGCTCTAATACAGGTAGTCTTTGAGTTATGACAACAATAGAGCCCAACATTTCTGTTGCTAAGTGAGTTTTTCCCTATTTTATGACTTTTCTTGCCACAGTTAAGTGAATTTACTGCAGTTATTAAATTAGTAATTGTTAAATGAATCTGGTTTCCCCATTGACATTGTCAGAAGGTCGCAAAAAGTGATCACATGACCCTGGGACACTACAACCGTCATAAAGGTGAATCAGTTGCCATGTGTCTCAATTTTAATCATGTGACCATGGGAATGCTGTAATGGTTGTGTGAAAAAAATGATTGTAAGTCACTTTTTTCAGTCCTGTTGTAAATTCAAACAGTCACTAAATGAACTGTTGTAAGTCGAGGGCTACCTTTATAGCAAATTCTTATTTCCAAGATTAAGGTTAAATATCAATCAACCAGTGAGGAAGGATTCAACATCTTAAAAGCAAGTTTTGACTCAAAGAGAAAAAAATCTCAGCCACAAGTAACCAAGTATTTTTAATATCATTTTTAAAACTTAAATTATTTTATTTATATTGTATGCTAAAATCCCTATTTTTTAATTCAAGGAATCACCATGACTGAGATCCTTAAATCCTGGAGAGTAGTATTATTGGCTGTAAAACACATCTTCCTTAAAAAGAGAGGAATAAAACACAAGCTATAGGTTCGTAGTCATCAGAGTATCCATTCTTTTTCTTTACATTTAACTTTCTATTAAGCCCACACCATTTACTATCACTAGTAAATCTTATTCTTTTTCCACAATTTTTCCCTCAATTTTTCAGACTTTTATGTGGTTTAGGACCTATAGCCAATTTGAAATAGTAGTTAATATATTGGGTAGAAATCAGGAAAGTTAGTTCTAAGCTTCCCTTAGGCCAATTGTATTACTTTGGGTCAAGCATTCTTAGAGAACTGTCACTTTAGGCCAATCACTCTCTCAGCCCAACTCACAATAAATTCACAAAAATATTTATAAAAACTATGTGTGTTTAATGTTTAATCTCTGTATATATTGTGCACACTTTCTTATTTTTCTTTCTTTTTTGACTTGTCTGTAATTTCTTTTTTATTGTCTTTGCAGTTATTTTGTATGTAACATCTTATTTTTGAAATAATTCAGAAATTTTAAGAAAAAATCTTTTTAAGGTTGGATCAAATATATTAAATTTAGTATTTATTTAAAAATATCCATTGCAAATTATATCAGAGTTATATCCAATAACTGCAATAATAATCACAGTACAATAAATAAATGTATGCCTTGTTGCTAGATTGTTTAGACTTTTTAACTGGAACAGTAAACAAAGCCTTCTGATTCAACATACCAAACATTAGCCCCATGATCAGGGGAAAAGGTCTCCTTCTGATTGTTCTTTAGGATCCTATGGACCATTTCTTCCTCAATTCCATTGGTTAGGTCTGCAGAAAACACTGCCCTAAACTACAGTTGGATAATTTGTATTTCAATGTGTTGGGTGAGCCACCTCACTGTATTATAAACAAAGTTAAAGCAGAATAATCATAAAAGAGGAACAGGATTTTATATACGCATGTTTTAAATATCTGAAGCATGCATGCAATAGCAGTTGGGATTTTACACATTCACATTCATACAGTATATGAATCAACTTTGTTCAATGCATTCAAAGTCAACTAAACTGAGGTCTGTTAAATCAAGGGGGTTCTATGACTAGTTTTTGACTTCTGTGTGCTTATAAACTAATCACAACGAAGCCTAAACTGGATTAATTCAATAAATCATTGTGCAAATACAGTATGGCTATTGAAGCAAGCAATCTAAAACACAGGAAGATTGTGTTATCATCAGTCCCCTGTACCCCCCATCAATTATATTTTATTCTCAGTACATCTGAATATACTACCAATACTTGAGGAAACTTGCCTGTTACTTAAGTCCAAAGGTTTGAAATGCTAAGCTTGACTTTCTCCATCATTTACAGTCATCTGCTACATCCTTCTCTTTCTCCCTCTGTCCTGTACCTTTGTACTGAACATCTGTCCCATGATTAGAGGCAGCATTATCCCAGTCCATTTTTTCTCGAGTTTGGAATCCCCACACCCATCTTTCCCTTTCCTGGTTCCAAGTACCCAGGATTCTGCATGGCCTTTAGGCTTGTCCCAGTGCCCTATAACCACTTATTCTCACTGTCGTCTGCGTTAGGTGACCATCTCAACTCTTTTCATGCACACCCATTCTCTACTATTACTTGACTGGACTGTCATTGTCCATCCTCCAGCTCTTTTAATTCTCCATTCTTATACCATTTTCTTAATCTACATAAGTTCATAACCCTATACCTTTCAAAATAGCCTGACGTCAGGGGAAAAAAATAAGTAAACATATATTTGAAGCAAAAATATTACACAAAGGTCCACTTGTTTGCTTTCAGGTTATTGTTAAAAAGTACAGATATACTGCCAATAAAAAAAACAATACCGAACAACAACGCCAAACTATCAAAATATCCCGTCGTTTCCCGCCTCCCGCTCTCTGAACCCAAGAATAATGAATGGACACTCTCATTCTGCCCCCGTCACCCATGCCTGTTTTTCTTATGGGTCCCCGGAGGCGGGCTCTCATCTTAGCCCCGCCTCCTTCCGGTCCCAGTTGCTTCAGCCCTCTTCGCGCGCTCGGGGGCCCCCCTCCCAACAAAAGGCCCCCTACTCGCTTTACAGATCCCACCTCTTCCTCCATTTATCACCCCACTCCATCTTTTGATTTCTCCTCCCATTTCTTCCCGAGCACGAACTCGCTCCCCCGAGCTCACTCGCCTGCTAGCAAGGAATCGGCAGCGGTCCGGACCCCCCTCAAGGCGCCATTTTCCTCCTCAGCAGACCGGGCACCGCCCTGTAATCCCCGCCTATTTTACCGATTTATGACCAATCGCCGTTCAAGGATTACACTGTTTGATCAATCAAAATACACGTTGTTCGCTCAGATAACCGCCTCCAAATGATTGGCATCTGTTCTTACCAATCTTTCCTGTCTGCTGAAACGTCCAAGTTTAGCCAATGTAAAAGAACGGGTTTGACAATGACGGACGTCAATGGAAAATCCAATCGCTTGGACGGAATCACAAATTGACTTGAATCCTCACCAATCGATGTACAGGGTACTGTCACGCTTATAATTGATTGATAGACAAGGACCTGGGAGAAGAAGAGGAAAAACAAACAGAAATACAGAGTTTAATAAAAAGGGGTGGGATTTTTTCGCAGAGAAGTTTCATTGGCCAAGCAGAAAATAATTACCCGAGAAGCCAATAGCAAACACGCACACTCATATACGCCATGGTGAGGGGGGGGAGGGGGGATTTGTTATTGCTGGTGTTTGGATTTAGATTAGAGTTGTCCCACCTGTGCTGCAAATTCCGGAAGTCCGCTGGGAGGCAGCCACGGGCCAGACTTTCCTCTTTTTGTTGTCTTCGTTCTCCATGTTATGCAGCCCGGATAGGGTAGCCCTAGTTCTAAGATGCGTGGTGAGAACCAACATCTGCGCTGTTTAGGGAATCTCTTCTTAGATGGCGTGGTATGGTCAGAAAGCGTAGCAGTTAGAGCGCGCCGAAGATCCTTGCAAGGTAACGAGACTGGAACTCAGCGTGCAAGCTTTTAACGTGTGAAACCGACATGTTGCCTAGTTTGCCCGTGGAACCTTGCCTTTTTTTTTTCGTAACAAGGCAAAGCATATTATTTGACAAACATGCAAAATGTAGAACTAATTGGCAGTGATGACTTTGTTTAATTTGGAGATAGCCATGGGGAGCACCGTTTAATAAACACTAAACTATTGCCACCGTTTCCAATCAGTAACGGTTATATAACATTTCAACAGGTTGTCATAAGCATAATGATTATAATAGGGAAGTAGAAAATCCCTGTTATTTATATTCCATATCTGCAACCTGCTCCCTTAATGGCAATGAATAGTTTACAAAATGTATTAAGGTACCTTTTAAAAATAATTCATATTAAAACAAAACATAACCTTACAGCTAAGACAGTAAGCATTGCAAGAACTGAAGAAATATATTTTGAGGCCCAAATTTAAGGTTATGCCTTGCCTCAGTTCCATAGAAAATTTATCCCATAAAATGAATCCCAAAATCAAGAAAGCTACATTGGATGCCAACAGTTTTAGTCATGAGCCTCATTAAAAATGCTTCATTGATGAGATAAGATGTAAAGACTATATACAAACAGGTCTTCTCATAAGCATACATGTGTAAGACTTTAAGCATCACAGTTTAAGCATCACTGTGACTATGTAGAAAAACCCTGGAGGAGAATTTTTCAAAATGGGGTAGAGATCTCAGGGAGGTATCAATCACCATTGTCCCTATTGCCACATTCTGAGATGGCTCCAATTTCTGGATTTTCTTCAAGAACCATCCTACAAAATCTATATTGGTCTTATACATTTACTTTTATCCTCCATGTAAGAATGCATTTGTTTTATTGGCCAATAATGATTAAAAGAACCTACTTGCCATTGATGTCAATTATATCGTATTATATAAATTGGCTAGCAGAAAATTGTTCCATCCCTGCAGTTTTCTTGGCAAGGTTTTTCAGAAGTGATTGGTCATTGTCTCTTTCCTAGAGCTGAAAGTGACTGGTCCAAGATCATCCAACTGGCTTTGTGTTGGAGACAGAACTAGAACTCACAGCCTTCCAATTTCTAGCCTGATGCCTTAACCAAGTGCAGATTCATAAAAAGAAGCTACAATTGGAAAAGCAAGGAAATTGAATTTTATTGCTCTGAATCAGTATCTATATCATAGAGTACATTTGTTAGTTATTTTGTTAATTACAAGCAGCATGATAATAATAATAATAATAATAATAGTAAAGTTGGAAGGGACCTTGAAGGTCATCTAGTCCAACCCCCTGCTCAGGCAGGAAACCCTATACCGTTTCGGACAAATGGCTGTCCAGTCTCTTCTTAAAAACTTCCAGTGTTGGAGCATTCACTGCTTCTGGAGGCAGG
Source organism: Protobothrops mucrosquamatus (assembly GCF_001527695.2). NCBI lineage: Eukaryota > Metazoa > Chordata > Lepidosauria > Squamata > Viperidae > Protobothrops > Protobothrops mucrosquamatus. The sequence continues at coordinate 3,660,659 of NW_015386397.1, forward strand.
TTGTTCCACTGGTTAATTGTTCTCACTGTCAGGNAGAATAGCTTGACTCCCTCTTCTTTATGGCAACCCCTGAGATATTGGAACACTGCTATCATGTCCCCCCTCGTCCTTCTCTTCATTAAACTAGACATACCCAATTCCAGCAGCCGTTCCTTATATGCTTTAGCCTCCAGTCCCCTAATCATCTTTGTTGCTCTTCTCTGTACTCTTTCTAAAGTCTCAATATCTTTTTTGCATCGCGGTGACCAAAACTGGATGCAGTATTCCAAGTGTGGCCTTACCAAGGCATCAACTTCAAACAGTTTAATGTACTTTTCTTTACCTCCTAATGGTTGAACAATGTTCATAATATTTCTGCGACCACAATCCACATTATACTTGCAATTAAATTTTGAAAGTAGAATATTCAAATCAATCAATTACTTCAACCATAATGGAATTTGAAGTCCAACACATTTGGAAGAAATCAGAAGAGGAAAGCTGTTCTCAACAGCCAAATTAATTCAGGAGACAAGCTGCTGTTTTACATTATTCCCTTGCAGCCCATCTTAAAAATCAGAGAATATTACAAGAAGGCATTCCCCAATGCAGAGGTCATTAAAATGAATAGAGTTACAGGTTTCTTTTCCATAGTTCTCATTCATTTAAAAAGGTTATGTATAGGATAACTTTTGGAAATTCCCTGGCCTTTGTTTTGGATTGTTCTTTTTAAATTAAACTAGAGAAGAACAACTAAGATGACCAGGGGCCTGGAGACTAAAACATACGAAGAATGGCTACGGGACTTGGGTTTGGCTAGTCTAAAGAAAAGAAGAAACAGGGGAGACATGATAGCAGTGTTCCAGTATCTGAGGGGCTGCCACAAGGCAGAGGGGGCCAGGTTGTTCACCAAAGCACCAGATAGAAGAACGAGAAACAATGGTTGGAAATTGATCAAAGAGAGAAGCAACCTGGAACTAAGGAAAAACTTCCTGATAGTGAGGACAATCAACCAGTGGAACAGCTTGCCTCCAGAAATCGTAGGTGCTCCATCACTGGAGGTTTTTAAGAAGAGACTAGACATTCACTTGCCTAAGATGGTATAGGTTCGCCTGCTTGAGCAGGGGACTGGACTAGAAGACCTCCAAGGTCCCTTCCTGTTCTGTTCTAAATACCTTTATTTCAAAAGTCCCATATAATTATTTTTTAACTTAGAGTATATACATTTAGATACTGATATTTTGAGCAAAAAATGTATGAGATTGAAGTTCTCACATGTACTAATTTATAGAAGTTACGGGAGCTCATTAGAAAGGCCTATGAGAACTTTCCTGAGTACAAATTGTTTTTAGAGTGACCTAGATTGACATCCCTATCTATTCCATGTAACAAATGTTTTATAACGCTAGGGGGCGCCAAATACTAGAAAAATAAGCAAATAGTCTTACAAATTGTGTAGATTCTCTTTGACATTTACTAATGCAGTGGTTCTCAACCTTTTTAATGCCGCGACCCCAACCGGTCATAAGTCGAGGACTAAACCGGTCGTAAGTCGAGGACTAAACCAGTCGTAAGTCGAGGACTTTCCCTGCCCGGGAGCGCCGCACATGTGTGGTTCTGCCCCCTGCGCTGGCCGAGGCGTAGCTGGCAAGCGGCAGAGACGGAGCAGGCCGACCACCAGCTGGCCCAGCCCAAGGGAGGTAAGGCACCCGCAGGAAAAGGGGGAAAAAATGGCAGACAGCCTTGCTTGGCGACCCCCGTGAAATGGTCGATCGACCCCAAATGGGGCCCCGACCCACAGGTTGAGAACCACTGTACTAATGGTACATTATTTAAATTACTGTTAGTGGATTGAGACCATGAAATTGAGCTTAGTTAGCATTTGACTATCAAAGCTAGACCTAGGTTTTGGAGTGCAGCCTGTAGAATGAAAGCTACAGAATGAACGCTGACTTGGAAAGCCTTCCATAGAGAGGGGACAATGCTTCCTAGCTATAGCAAAGTTAATCCTATTTGGAGGCTGCATTTTTGCCTGTTCTATGATTCAGCCAACTGTAAATTAAGGATGGAGATCTTGTGACTTTGAAAATATTACTGAACTGTAATGCCTACTGTGACAGGATCATCTTGGTGAGGAATGCTGGAAATTGTCTTTCAGAAATATCTGGATAACAACAGTTATCTATGTGTATGTCCATGTGTATGCATGTGTATGTGGAACAAACAGAAAACAAAGATAGTTGTGTGTGTCCCTTCAGGATACATAGTCACTCTTCTGAAACTGAAGTCCATTTGGAAAATATGTATTCAGGCTGGGTAGGGCATGGATTCAAAGGCAAAAGTTCAGAATGTGCAAAGGCATAATGTAGCAACTACTTATAATTCATTAAACCAACTCATATAGCTGCAGAAGGCAGCTGTACACTTTCTAGAAAATATTCAGCTGCTTTAAGAAGTTACTGACATTGCAGAACATATCAAAACATGTGCCAAAGTATAGAAGAGCAGGTAAAGCTGGGGGGCAGAGTTAACCATGTCAGCAGCTAAGCATTGTTATATTGCTACAAATGGTCCAAATCCAACCCTTTTGAATTCTGTTGACCCTTAATCTGGCACCAGTTTAGTACTGAATGTTAATTGACTAGATTCTTATGTGTCATTCATCATCATCATCATTTTAGCCATTGTCTATCCACTGCAGGATGAAAGCCTCTTCCGCAATCTGTACGGTTCTGAGCTTTCTTTTGTCAATTGGGCCCGCAATACTTGCTGATGTTGTCGATCCATCTTGTTTTAGTTCTCTTTTGTGGACTCTTTTTATCAAGTGGGATCCATTCTATGACGGCCTTAGTCCACCTGCCATCAGTTCTTCTTGCTATGCGACCAGCCCATTTCCTTTTCCATTCTTTTACTCTCTTGATGATATTGTATACTTTAGTTTGTTCTGTAATCCATGTACAGGTCTTTCTATCTTATCTTGTAATACCAAGCATGTATCTTTCTATGGCTTTTTGCCCCAATTGCGTCACTCTTAGCTTTTGTATCGATTATGAAGTTGGTGTCCATGTTTCACCGGCATATGTTAGAGTAGGTAGCACACACTGATCGAAAACCTTTCTCTTCAGGCATAGGGAGAGGTTGTTCTTGAAAATTATGCTTAGCTTACCAAATGCCTACCAGCCACATTTAACATCCTGTTCAATTTCCTTTACTGTTATCACTGATCCATTGGCCGAGGTATATGTAGTGGTCTACAATGTCTAGTTCTTCTCCAGATATATATATATATATATTTCTTTCTTTGGTGAATTTATTAAATATAACCTGATTCTTTTTCAGGTTTATTTTTAAGCCAAATGGTTCTCCTGCTTTGTGCAATTCTTTATAGCTCTTCTGGGTCTTGTGAGAAGTGAACAAACATCATCTGCAAATCTTAAGTGATTTAAATAGGCGCCATTGATTTTTATTCCATCTTTGGCCCTGTATAGTTTGTGAAACTTCAAGGCAGGCTGAGAAAAGGATAGATGATATTGTATCACCTTGTCAAACACCTCGTTCTATGTTGATTTCCACTTTAAGATTATTAAGGCAAATCGTTACAATTGTTTTTTCATATACCGATTTGTAATAAGTTTATGTAAGCAGTGTCTACGCCTTGGTTGAGCAATACCTTAATTATTGCTTGCTGAAATACTGAGTCAAATACCTTTTTGTAGTTAATGAAAGCCATGCACAGAGGCATGGTGTACTTGTTGTGCCTTTCAATGAATTGCTGAACAACCTGGAGTGATCCATTGTGCTGTAGCCACTTCTGAATCCTGCCTGCTTCTTTGGCTGTGCGTCATTTAACGTTCTCAGTATTCTTTTTGCTATTATCTTGGTGAAAACCTTGTAGATGACTGAAAGAAGGATTATTGGGGAATAGTCTTTAAATCATCTTCGGCCCTTTTCTTGTATATAAGAATCACTTCAGCATTTTTCCATGCATCGGGTATTTTTTCTTTTCTGGGGCATCTCAGGTATAATTTTGCTAGTATCTTTTTTTGGTAAAATTTTTATTGATTTTCTAATACTACATTTAAATTTGAATGTTGAATGTTGACCGTTCCTATGTGCAAAGTCCAAAGTAGCTTGATTTAACCTGGTGATTCTTAGTACCCTCTGCCTTCAGGCAGATCTTCCCACTGCCGTGAGTAATAGCCCTAGGGCAGTGATGGTGAACCTTTTAGAGACCGAGTGCCCAAACCGCACCCCAAACCCACTTATTTATTGCAAAGTGCCAGGGGTGCATCAGCATTGTTGTGCCCTCGGGAGGGGGACAGGGAGGCACCTCTGAGTGCCACCTCTGGCACGCAAAAATCAGGGGCACAAAAATGGGCCACCGTGCTGCAAGGGGCAAAAATGGCCGCTGCTGCGCCCCAAGCTGCAGATACAAGGCACTGCATCACGCAAGAACTGGGCAGAGCTAGTGAGTATCACAGAGGCACTAGCCCCGTCCATTTGCAGCGTGTGCATGCTCACGGCCCCGTGCACGCACGCATGTAAAATGCTTCCCCCTCCCTTTTCTTCCAGTCCGCCAATCGACAATGGTTGGTGACCTCTGCTCTACCACCTCTACTCGAGCTTGCTAGTCGGCCGCTTTACCTCCTTTGTGCTGGATGGGGCTCCTGCTCCTGGCGGTGGTGGCGGTCTGATGGACCTGCTGCTGGCGACGGTGGCACACGTGCCAACAGAGAGGGCTCTGAGTGCCGCCTCTGGCACGCATACCATAGGTTCGCCACCACTGCCCTAGGGCCTCTGGGGAATGAGACTGGTTTTGAGGTTATATTGGCATGTGGAAAGAATCAACCATAATCTGCCACCCTGGTCCACTGCGGGTTGGCAGATGTGATCGGTGTTAGTCTGGGGTATCTATCATGGCCTGCTCACCTTGGGAGAGCCTTCTGGACATATATATATATATGTCCAACGACATAGCCCACAATTTCAGTTACCCACACAAACACTTTCACCTCATCAAGGCCCCAATATAGACAGAGTCTTATGTATAGGCTTGAGCAATAAATCTTTTGAACTGCAACTAAATGAATGTCTTCATATTATGCAACTCTACTGGCAGCGCTACTGGCAACAGGCCTTGTGTGCTGTTCCTGTATTACTCAGATCTAAGAGGTACATAATCTCTATAAATGGTAGCTACATGTCAGTGGTTGTATTCCCATATTATGCTAAATCCTGGTATGCTTAATTTATTGAATCAGTTATAAATAGTTAGGGTGGCATGAAGTGGATCAGATTCACCATAATCCCCAGATCTGATTTAAAAAGAGCATCATCTATGGAGTTAAGTATAAATGGAATAGTCATTCTTCTACTCAATCTGTAAGAAAAGCCACTTTGAACCATTATTTAACCAATGAGTTTCAAAGTATCATTAAATGCACATTATTAGAAGTCGAGATTATGGTACATCAATATGTCTATCCAAAGCAAAAAGCAGGAACAAAAACAAGATTATATTATATTCTAAGTTTAAAAACTGGGTTATTTTTCTTCTTTTTAAAAATAAAAACATTTCTGCTCAAAACTTTAAAGAACTCACAAAGATATACAGCTCTCTTGTGTATTAATTAGAGAGCAGAGAATTGTCCACAAAAGAGATCAATTGACATAAAATTGGAGAAGAAAACCAAGGGAAATACTTATTTTAAATTTATAATCTGCCTTTCCCTCCAAAATGATATTGATCTGCCTTTGACTGACAAGACACCCTATGTGAATAAGATGAAATGGATATAACTAATCATGGTGAAGAATTCAATTTCCTTTCACATTGTTGATCTATAAGTTTTTTTCAATTAACAACATACCATTTTTATATTACTTTCATTTTGTACTATACAAGTGCTTTTGGAACCGTATGCCTACCCATAGAAATGCAAGTATCTGGTTGCATTTAATGTTGTATTGCATTATAGATTTTTTGCTACCTTTTTTCTTTCACATGGCTGTAGTTTTTATTGTTTTTATTGCTCAGACTCCTTTCCTCAGCTACAGGCCATTTCCAAGCACTGCCAGCCACTGCCACTCATGGTCAGCATTGTCTCCTGTCATTACCAATATAGCTGGCAAACCCAAAGAAATGAGAACTAAACGGATATCAGAAAAGTATCATTAATAGTCAAGAGGTCAAACCATAATCTTGTAAATTATGCAAGTAAATTCCCAGGCAGATCTAGAGCAAGCCAGTTAAGGACGAATCTTTTAAAAATGTTTCCTCCCATGGATTCCACATCTGGGCTTCGCTGCCTTTTCTAACACCGACTGAACTCCTTACATTGCCTACTTCCAGCTGTCTCTCTCACACTGCTGTTGCTTTGTATGCTTCTTGGAGACAGGGCTCAACATCCCATGCCCATTCTCTATGTCCAACAACTTAATGGATGGGTCATAGACATGGAAAGGAGTAGGGCTTGAAGCAGAAGGGAGTGCCATGATGCTTCTTGCAACTCCTCTTCCCAGTGATCTCCAGAAGGGGACAAGGAAAATTTGATTGTTAGAAGCAATTATGACATAAGCCCCACCCCTTTTCTATGCATGTTGCAATGTTGTCTTCATGCCCCAAAGTGACCACTGCCTCCTGGGGAACATGAAAGGTATATGAATTCTTCACCTCATGCTCTCACTGTCTTCCACCTCACGTCACCTTAAGAACAATTGGTGATATTTTTTTTTGTTATAAGCTGGTAGTATCCAACAATCGTTTTCCTTGTCTCACATTAATTCAGGAAAATACTACTCACTGCCTCATGGTTGCATAACAATAGGCCTCAGCAGTTCGGACTGTGCAATTTATTCTAGCATAACTTTATTCTATATATATATAAGGCCTGGATGATAGCATGTCAATGCAGTCCTCTGCTGTACTATGCTCTCTGAATACTGAGAAAATGTTTCAGCCAAGGTGGCTAATTTCATCTATACATTTCTCAAAGGAAATGTTTCCAAATCACCTACCTGCCCTTGGCCAGTTACCCTTGAGGTGGCTGGAAGCTGTGATTACTGTAGTAATTTCCTAACCCAGGAGGTGGCGATAACTGCTAGCTTTGAAAGACTCAGCTTTCTGCGTAGAGAGGATATAGACAGACTGAGATGATCCTAGGAATCCTATCATTTCAGGTTTATTCTATTTATTTATTCATTCATTCAATTGAGACAGACATCCCTCTCACATTTATGACTGGGCAGCTCACAATAATTAAAATAACCGCAAAACAAAAATCCAAACAATATACAAATAAGACAACAAAAACATAAAACTATTAAAAACCATATTGAAATCATAATTAGTGGCAGAGTTACAGTACATTTGAACTATCAATACAACTATTGAACAGATTCCAAATCTCAGCTGGATAGCCAAGCATGATGGCAAAACTACATCTTCAAAGCCTTCCAAAAGGCCATTAGGGTCAAGGTCAACCTAATCTTCAAGTGGATCAAGTTTCAAAGAAAGGACACTCTTTTGGGGCCCCATCAGATGATATGCCCAGACCTATAACATGCTTCTTTTTCTGGACCTAGTGGGCAGGTAAATGTAATTGGTTCTTCAAATAACCTGGTCCTATGTCATGAAGAGTTTTTTAGGTCATCATCAACACCTTGAATTGAATTTGAAAGCAGATTGATGAATGCAACTAATGGAGGACAGGTGTATTGTGTGCTGATTGAGAAGATTACAGTAGGAGTGGAAGGCATGATGCAACTTAGAAAATTGTACTTGGCTGAAATACTCTATAGGGGTTTTGGCTTTTTGTAGGGTAATTCTTTTCTAAAATAAATAAGAAAGGTGCAACCCATCACTAGAAGCTTAAAATTATATTTTTTATCCTTCCAAGATTCCTCCATTGTTCATTCATATGTCTATATAAATATTTAGATTTATTTAAAACAAACATTTAGAAAACTTTAGAAAATTGATTAGTTATGAGGTTTACAGCTCAAAGTTTGAATTTTTTAGAAAGAAAACTTTCTACTTTTGGGTTTTTAACCAAGTGCTCTATAAGTAGAGAAAAATGCTTTGTATTATTTTTGTATTTATATTCCATCTTTTCTTAATTCTAATACCATAGGTATACATGGGGGTTTCCTTCATTTTATTCTTACAGCAACAATCCTGTAAGGCAGGTTTGGCTAGTTATTCTTTCTCAACTCAAATCATTCCATGTTGGTTCAGTGGTCACATGCAGTTATCAACTTGCCCTTTCTTTATATATTTCTTAGGTAAGTTCAACCCCACATAGCATAGATAAATTCTGAAAGTCATAGCAAAACTATGTGCCCCCAACTTTCTTTCCAGAAGAGAGATGCATTTCTAGCCAGTGATGAAGAAAATGACGAAAGCAGCAGGCCAGCAAGAGTGCAGTGGTGTCACATCTGGTCCGAGATGAGAGAGCAATGGACTGAAGGTGAAAAGAAGCAGAGAAGTGGGAGAAAAGGTGCTAGGATAGCATTCAAACAGAGATAGAGAGTTTGGTAATGGAGGAAGGGGCAAGACCCTTAAGAAGCTTTTTAGAAGGACTCTAAACAAGCAATCCTAGACATTTTAAATCTTTGGGAATTTCCAATCTGAAAAACAGTAGGTGTTTGAATTGAATACTAAAAGAGAATCTAATAGTTAAATAATAGCAAGTCTCATTCAAACAGAAAATGCTTGCTATTTATTTATTTGTTTAAGTAATTGTCTTTTATCCTACCATTATTTTCAATCTAATCAAAGTAGTATATATAGCTAATGCTCCTGTGTCCTGTTGCCACACAACATCTCTATGGGGTGGGTTGAGTTGAGAGACATTAACATATCCCAACTGGCTTCCAGTGCCTAAGGAAACAATATAGTTTTCTTGAAGCTGAGCATGGTTTTTGGCCAACTGTCAATGAATTTGAAACAAAAGATTTATTAAGAAATGCATAGGGTAGGAGAACCTTGCTTCTATCTAAGCTGCGTTTTACTGAGAAAGACAAGGGAAGTGAGAATTTCCCTGTTGTCTCTTGCACTAAAATGGGCCACATGAAAGACAGACAGAGAGATAGCATAAAGACTTTTTTTTTTGCTTATTTATCACAAGTGCAATTTATGATACTATAAAAGGGTACCCCAAACAAAACCCTGGAGTTACCCCCCAAAAATATCAAAATTGTCTGTAGGCCATTTCTGTAGAAGCTTCGCCTTGAGATCTCCCTCAAGGAAGCCAGAGGGACCCAAGGGAGCCAGTTTGGTTGCTGAGTGCCTTTGTTCCCACATAGAAGCAAAAGGATGATTGCAACTTGCTTAATGAAGATCAAATTTTGCCAAAACACTCTTAAGTTGCTTTTTAAAAGGAATCTCAGTAGAGATTCCTCAGTAGATAGCAAAGTGAAGACAGAGCATGTTCAGCAAACATAAGTTGATCTGGAAAAGGAATTTGATCAGAAGAAAAAACAGAATGGAGGAGGGAATGAGAAAGTGATTGATTGGACTACAAAAGAGGTGGGATTGCATTGCAGTATTTTTGTGCCAGTCCTAAGTATTTAAGATGTTATATTTTATCTGTCAATTTGTATAGATGTGTTCTTATTATATATTTTATATCTTAAGTCAAATAAACCCCATTTGATCAGAGAAGCCCCTATAAGCATATTTGTGTCCATGCCTTTGGTGTCTGCCAGTCTCCCTATTCACTCTGATTTTATTTTTAGAAATGAGAAGCTACATGTTGTTAAGCAATGCACCAACCTCTGAGGTCTATCTTTATTTACAAAAATGCCTCTGGATCTTATATAGGTCTCATATTATTTTAGGAAATAATAGGGTTACTGCAGCTCAATGCTTTAAGTCATCTCATCTGCCTAAAAAAAAGAACAAAGATAAGCTAGGATGGCAGGGAGCATTTTGAGAAGGTAGGGGTTAATGGTTGACTACTCCAGTATTTAACCATCAAAAGTTGATTCAGGAGATTATTTATATAGAAATAAATCTCGTGAGTAGGATATGTTTTTCTCATTGCACTTCTGGTATGGAATGAGTTATGTTGGGGTTAAAAGTCGAGACCTTAACATTCAGGGCAGTAGCAAGCATGGCTTTATTGATAACCCTGCCTTCTCATAATGCCTCAATTGCAGTGCTACTAAGAATCTTTGATCTTCCTTCAAATAAAAGGGAAGGTAGAGTGTCTTCCCTTTTTATAGACTTCCCCTCCCCCATCCTCCTCACAGGTTCCAACTTGTCCCAAAGCCATAGGGCTGGTACATACATGGCTAGCAATGGAAAGATGACAAACACCTAATTTCACTAAGGCGGTGAGACCAGCCAGGTACAAGTGTTTCACTGTTTGCATGCATGACATTTTGTAGAATTGTCAAGGAAAATATACAATGTTGTGATGACAGGAAGTCTTACACCTTTCTCTTATGTTGCCGAACTGCAAATGCAAACCTTGCCTGCTGAAAGGTGTGGTTTAGCAACATCTAGACAGCAACAGATTCTTTTTCTTTGCTCTGTATATACACAGATGTTATATTTGTGTGATGTATTTGTCAAAGGTTAAATAATTGTTTATTGAATTAATCCAATTACTTGTTTTAGACAATACAATGAAACATAAACCACACCACTGAGACTAAATTGTGGTTGCTAATTTATTAATCAACAGGTCATTAAAACAGCCCAAAAAAAAATCACAAAACTTTACATTTATGATGTTTATCTGGGGCCACAGCAGAGTTATATCACACTAAATAATGCTTTGTTTAATTGGAGTTTATTGAATAAGTTAAAATGGGCTGGGTTTATAAACCATGGTCTATAACTTACCATATTTGATTTATAAAACAGCTTCCAAGGATAAGGCTACATCAAATGTTTTAAAGATTCAGTTATGTCACTAATCAGAAAGTTGGTATTTCCAAAGTATTTCATATTCAAATAAAAATACCCATCACCATCTAGTTTTCATTAATAATTTTACTGAGACCCCACAAAATGGCATTGCCTACCTACACTTTGTAATATCAACGGCTGCGGACTGGAGGCTGTGAAGGCTCCACTGAATATAGTGAAACATGAATTTGCTCACTTTCCCACATTAGGAGCTTTTCTGTGCAGGTCCAAGACAAATGGAAACTATGCATGAGCATATCACAAATGCCTTTTTCCCACTAAAAAAAGGATATTCATATCTAATATATCATCTAAACCAGTTTTTCTTTTCAAATTTGGAAACTTTAAGGTTTGTGGACTTTGACTCTCGGAATTCTCCAGGCGGCATGCTTGGGTTTTTGTTTTGCATGTTAACTAGGAAATTCTGGGAGTTGAAGTCTGCCCATTTTAAAAATGCCAAGTTTGGGAAGAAAACCTGATCTAAAGATTAATTTTGCATTTTAATAGAGTGGTAAAGAAAAAGTTGTAAATTTCAGTTCGCTTGTTTGGAAATAAATCACTACTTGGCAACATGAGTGACCATCTGCCATTTTTCTCAAGCAAAGTTAGTTACCTTGGAGGGAGTGAGGAGAGGCAAAGCAGCACTCTACCAAGGAAAAAGTAATGAAACTGAAGCAAGTGAGCAGACAGATTTTCCCACTGGAAAAATACCAGCACTATTCAAAAACTCCAGAGAAAAGCACTTGGAAAAGAAAAAAGGGCCTTTAATGTGGCTATGCCTCCCAGCTCTTCTGAAAAATAGGGGAGGGGGTTCTTTACCTGACAGCTAATATTTGTGAAAAAGGTGCCAGAGCTGAAACTCCCTTGAAAAAAAAAACCTTTCCCCCCCTCCCCTCCCACACTTGTCCCTAAAGGCCAGAACAGGCAAATTCCTCAATATATGCTTGTTACTATAAATTTGACCACACCTACAGGGCTGCCAGGCTTTGACCTCTCCCTTTCCAGAAGGTAGGACGCTGCATCAATAGTAAATCTTTTTAACTTCCTTGGGGCTATTCTGCAAAGCAGAGTTTTAAGAGCAGGTCGCCCACAATGATTATGTCAGCACAGGCTAGTGTTGGATTGAACATTCTGCCCCTCTTGATGGGGAATTCTGGAACTGTAATGTGTGAAAGTATATGGGTAATTACAACATAGGACTTTCCAAAAAAATACTGTTCCTCTTTAACATGTAGCACGGAAATGAAATGGACCTAGAAAGCTAAGGTTCATCTGATTTAAGTTGAACAGATATTTTTTTGTATACATATGAAGTAGGGTCCTTCTAATAAATGTCCTTCAGTGTTCTGAATTTTAATTGCCATTTTTATGAGACAGCATCACTTCCAATCAGAAATACTTTTCCAGCTATCCACAGGTTGTCAGAAACTGGGAAATATGCCTAAAATTGTGTCAAGTCATGATGAAGAACAGGAAAGTTTCTACTCTTAAATTTATTGTGGAATGATTTGCCACAGATTAAGCACTTGGCATGGATTATACCAAGCAGAAGTTGAAAAATGGCATTTAGAAGTAGGGCAAGAAAAAAAAATAGTGGAGGCTGGTACGGTTTGAGGATGCCATTGTGCATTCATGTCCTCATTAAACAAAAGGACATCTTCATGTTAAGCAAGTTGCACATGTGAATAAGCATGTTAAGCAAGTAGAACATGTGAATGAGCCCAAAGAGACTTGATTTCATTTCTGGGCTAATGTTTCATCTCTCTCTGATTTTATGCCATCAACAGTGCTGGGCAACTGAGCAATTTTATTTCTAGCTTAACTGCAAAGATTCAGCTTTTCAGAACTGGAGTTCTATGGAGTACAATGGGGAGGTCATCTTTGCACAGATGGGAATGATGCTTCCTATCTCTTTAGCTTCCCTTCTATCCTGCAGTTGTAAAACCATAATGTTTATTATAACATCATGGTGTTTTCACCTCAGTAGAAGATAAGGGCATATGACTTTTGTTTGTTTCCTTCCCCCTGCCCCAAAATACAGCACAGAAAGGATAGGGAGAGAATTTATTTATTAAATCAATTCAATATAGTCACTCCATTTGTTCAAGAAACTCTGGGAAGTGAACATAACAAAGAATTTAACTAAAAACCCCAACCATAATTGTATTGCGTCTTCATAACAACACAAAACATACATATATATCCCTGCTGGAGCTCCCATGCTAATATTCTAATTTCATATAGAACAGGCATGTCAAACTGCCGGCCCGCAGGCCGGATGTATCATACTGAAACTGCGCCCACCCCATTGCCACCAATGGGGAAAAAGTCACGATACGTCGTGTGACGTCACGTGATGTCGCGAGTTTGACATGCCTGATATAGAATATCACTTGGGTATTGATTTGGTTCTCTCTCATTGCTTACTGGAGCGAGAATTAGATGGCTAGTCTAGAGTACCTGAAAAGTGCAAGTAGGACAATTGTTAAGTTGTTACACGAATGTTTCAGATGATTGTGGAACTGATAATAATGAGTACATGGAAATAGTCCTGGTCTAAAACTTGTGGGGAATTGCATGTTGCCTTATCCCTTATCTATTCAGGACTCAACCATATAACTGTTGTGATTTCGTGCCAGCCTGTGTTCCCCACAGCTGAGTCTGAGGAATCTGAGGAGGATGTGGAGGAGGCCGTTGAGGGGCCATCAGGGTCAGAGGGAGGCTCTGATGAATTACAAGACTCACGGCTTGATGAAGAGCCTGGCCCCTCCAGTCGTGTTTCTGATGAAGCTCAGCTGTGTGAGGAGCAGGAGTCAGATTCGGAAGGCTCACACCTGGATGAGTTAATTGATGCTCGCAGACGTCGTCAAGTAGCAAGGAAAAAACAACAACAATCTATGAGACTACTCCAAAGTAAAAGGAGAAGGCAATGAGAGGCAACGCCCTGGGACTGCTGTATAAAAAAGGAAAGTGTGGGCGTTGCTGGTTGCTGAAGGCAACCGTTTGCAAAGTGCTTCTTGGAATCCTGGTCTNATCCTGGTCTGTTCGTCTTGTTTGCAACGTGTTCCTGTGGACTATTGCCTTCCTTTGAACTTGAGGTTTGCTGTTTGTGTTTTGGACTTATTGACAGGATTGTCACCCAAATAAAAGGGATTTTGTTTTGTTTTAAAGTTTCCAGCCTATTGTATCAGCAGGGGTTTGGTCCTTGTGCCTCTAACAAGGACGGCAATAGTCTGGGATAGAACAATAACAGTGGTAGCATGCTTTCCTTACATTCTTATAATGCAGATGTAACACACTTTTCAAAGTCTGGGAAAAAGAATGTTGATTTGCAAAATATTAGTAGATCAGAATATCTGATAGTTAGCAAAAGGATTAAAAATCCATTTCTAATAACGGTCAACCTCCAGCTGTAAAGTCCAACCAAAGCAAAACACCAGAGCCATTGTGTTCTCTAATGTATATTTTATTGAACAGATACAAACTGACAGGGTTAAAGGAAAGCTAGCTCTGAGAAAATGACGGGAAGCAGTTAATTAAAAGAATGGAACTTTTCCTCCTCTCTCTGACAGGTTCGGGTCACATTGTCCAATACATAATTCAGTAATTATTATGAGAAGAAAATTTAGTTTGCCAAAACAACTCTTCAACAGCTCCAGCTCTCACACTGATAAGGACACCTGTGGATTCAAAATCCTCCCCTCTCTCCCTTCTGCACTGTTGACAAGTTAGAAGCATGTAGCGGTCCTAAACACCGTAGGGTTCGTAGCTTGACAATAATATTATGAAAAATTACATGTTAAAGTATACATTCATTTCCCAAGATTCTGTAATCTAAACCCTCTTTTCCTTTCCACATATTTGGCTCAGTGAGAATCTAGCTTTTCTGAGTGTGAGAAACTATTAGAGACTTTAAAACAGTACTTTTATGTCAGCAATTGATAGATTCCCAGTCATTCTTTTTTTTTTTTTACTAACTGCTACTTACTTGTCTTTTGTCCTGAATTTGAAACAGTTTGAGAGCCATCATGGATCAATCCTGCTAGTGTCACTGTGAGTGATTCTCATAATACTCTGTTAAATAAAAATTGCTTGTTTCCCTTCCTTTTTTCTGCTTCCTGCAGTTTGTCCCTTAAAACCATTTCCTCTCAAGCTATTGTTTGTTTTGTAAGGAGAATCTCTTCAAATAAGGTCATACACCTGTTTATTCATCAGGGTCAGAGTAATCCAAGGTCTCTTTTATCTCATCTACTGATTCGAGCCAGGTGTAATACTTTTCTTTCTGACAGCTTAGGATCTGTTCTACCACTACTCTGGCTAGTCTTGATACTCTGCCAGAGAGGTTTGCAGCAAACCTCACATTTTGTGCAGCTCTGGACATACCAAGCTTTAGCACCTTGATTCTGAGCCAGGGTTGAAAATCATTCACTTTTTTAAAGCTCCACCATAGGAATATCAACTTCTCATATTCCTAAGGGTAGAACTTGGGGAAAAATTATTAAGGTGAGCTATCCAATCCCTTTGGCAAACACTGGGAGGCAGAGAACCCAATGACTGGATGTGAGGGGAAAGGCCTGTAATTGGTCCACTGGAGTGAAGCAAATTTCTGACCTCGAAAAGCTCCTAGAATCTCTGCATAGAGGTTTCAACTGATGCAACACAGAAGATGCTATTCTCCAGCACAGGAGATGGAGAATCCATCAATGGGTTTTCTCTGTCTGCCTGCTCTTGAGATCAAGTTAGCCAAGCTTGGCACGCCTCCTGTTGCTAGATAGACCCAGTCTTGACTTGGTCTCAAGCTCTTGAAGACGTGTCAGGTTTGGCTCTCAGGGTTCAAGAAACTCTAATTTATTTTTTGCTTAGCAGATAGATATCCCACTGTTGAATTCTCCTCTCCTCAACTTCTTCCCTCAGGTCGGTAGGTTCACTTCTGAATTTTTCCCCTTTCCCTTTCCCCAACGGTTCTCCTTAAGCGCTGGGATCAGCGCTGCCTCAGATCGGCTGATCTGAGGCCTGGGGTGTGTGTGTGTGCCCATTTTATGTTTCCTTTCCCCAGGGCTCTGAGGAAAGATTCCTTTAATCCTTGGCCCCTCATCAGAGTTCCCTGTGCAGCGCCCAGCGCTGCTGTTCTTTCCTCTCTAAAAGCCCCAAAATTGCTCCACGGAGACTCGACGGCCGTTTTAACAGCCAGAAAGTCATGGGCGCCAAGCCTGAATGGAGCTGTTTCGATTTACAGGGGGATCCTCTTCAATTTCTGACCCTGCCTTTGACTTAAAGCCAGCGGGTTCGGTAGAAGAGTTCCTGGGTCCACCGCGGAGCTCCGGACTTCCCCAGGGATCCCTTGCGGTGGCACAGCCGCCATTTTGAACACCACGCGGTCCCTTTTATTCACTGCTAGATTGAAGGCTTCTGCAGACCTTCTTCTCCTTCCTGCGTGGCACATTGCTTCTTAGGGCTGTCAGGTATTCTGTTATCAGGGATTCTGCAGCCCTACGCTGGAGCAGAGGGGTGCTCAGCCATTCTCATATTGAACGGTTCACTGATAACAGCCACGCCCCAAACCTACCTAGGCCGCCATTTTGATCTTGTGAGCGACCTTTACCAGGCCTTCTTTCCAGGCCCTCTGTGCCCACCATTGGGCTTTCTGGTGCAGTTTGCCTGACCACCTAAGGCCACCGGGCGGAGTCTTACAGTGGGTCCCAACCATGCCTTCGGCCTCATCTACACAGCCGTGACCGATAGCCCAGAGACACTTGTTTATCCGGTCAGGTGGTCAGGGGAGCAGTCCATACTCCCTGCTCCAACTATTCTTCCTGCCAATTGCTTGCCTGCCAGAGCTCCCCCTCAGTTTCCCTGAGATAGCTCGAACCAGGATGGAGGACTCCACGGTACCTCAACCCATGAGCACCACTTCCCCATCCTCAAGCCACGGCCGGCGCAAAACCTCCAAACAGGAGGCAGCAGGCAAGCTCAAGGACAAGGTGAAGGCCATCCTCAAAAAGCCTTCCAAATTGGCAGAGAAGCAAGCCAGCCGGAGGCACCAGGCTCTGTAGAGAGTTCTCCAGAGCGCAGAGACAGGCCAGGGCAGAGACGGAGCAATTAGTGGTCCCAGACTTCGACCTCCCTTTAGGACCTTCGACCTCTGCTCGGGGCATGTGGTCTATGGCGGAGGCCTCCTCCACACTTTGTTCCCTCTCTGCGGAAGCTCACAACACAACCGCCCACCCGCCGACATTTCCCTCATAGGCTCCAAACTCGGGGCCTGAGGCCACCTTCACACCAATGGCCACTGGGCTCAGGGGGTCTGAACCTGGGGACATTCTCTCCAATGGCCGCCTCGAAGCCCTGATTTCTAGGGTTGTGGACCGTGCACCCGCGGCACGGTCTTACCACTTCCCTGGGCAGGAGGCTACTCCATCTGTACTTCCACCTTATGTTCCTCCAACAGGGGTCTCCACATACCAGGAGCCTCCGTCTCCCGGCCGTTCCTCAATTAGTGGCGACTCATCTCCAATGGGCTATGACCAGCCAGACTTCCCTTTGTCTGAGGAGGAGGAATTCCCCCCAGACCTCTCTCCGCCTGGAGGCCTATTCAACCCGGCTCTCTTTCTTCCCTTGCTATGCAAGGCCACCACGATGGCCAACATAGGGTCCGATCAGTTCCCTCAACCACAGGCCACGTCCGATTCAAGCCCGAATCCGGTGTTTTTCGAAACAGTGCAGCCCAACACCATGTCCCCTGCCCTTCCATCTTCCTTAAGGGAGTTAAGAAACAATGGGTTTCCCCATCTTCTTTCCCCTCCATGGGAGGAACAGATAAAAAGTTATTCAGTATTTCTCCAGATCTGACTGATGCTCTGGAGGTGCCAAAAGTGGACGAAGCCTGGACCCCTCTGGTGTCTCCGACCGCGTTCTCAGGGGACATGGCCGAGGCACTTAAGGCAGAGGACAGGAAATGGGACTTGACCTTCTGCAAGACCCATCAGGCGGCCGTGTGGGCAATTAAAACGGCCACCTAAAGCCACCGGGCGTCCTTCTTTGTCAGGACCACCCTCTTTTGGCTCCCCAGCTTCAGGCCAGGCTCCCTTCAGAGGACATATGGACCCATCAGGATCTAAGCAAAATGGTTGCAGCGACAGAGTATATGTCAGACGCAACCCTACAGTCAGCCAACTTTGCCTCCAGATCCATAGCTTCCAATGTCACGGCTAGAAGGATGCTATGGCTCAAGCAGTGGCAGGCCGATGCCAAGTCAAAATGGCATCTAGCAACAGCCCCCTACCAGGGCGATTATCTGTTCAGGGAGGCCCTGAATCCGTACCTAGTGGAGAACAAGAGGGCCGATAGACGTACCATTCCTTACGGCCGTAGGCAGTCCTTTCGGCCAGCGACGGGTTCGGGAGCCACCCAACCTTCACGCCCCTTCACGCCCAGACAGGACCGTCCATATGACAGGTCAGGTTTTAGGCCCAGACAACAGAATCAGGGCAAGAGGCCATTTCGAGGGGGCGGTCGTCCCTTCAGGAGGTCCATCCATCCCATAGGTGGCAGGCTATCCCATTTCTTCCATCAGTGGGAGCTCACCACCACGAATGCCTGGGTCTTGCAAACTATCCAATTCGGCCTGTCCCTCAAGTTTCTGTCCAGTCCCCAAGATTATTTCATCTCCTGTCCCACGCCCTGAGACTCGGTCAAACGGGATCTTATGCAGTAGGCCATTCGTCATATTATGGACGTACAGACCATAGAACCGGTACTGCCGGGTCAGGAGGGAAGGGGCTTCTACTCCATCTCTTTGAGGTTCCCAAAGCCTCGGGCAGATGGAGGGCAATTCTAGACCTCAAGGGTCTGAATTTCCACATTGCATACAAGAAATTCAAGATGCAATCGCTCCAGTCCATCTTAGGGGGCGTCAGAAAAGGAGACTTCCTGACGTCTATAGACCTCACGGAAGCCTATCTCCACATCCTCATCCTTCCGGACCACTGGCGGTACCTCCGGTTCTGCTACAGGGGCCGCCACTTCCAATACAGGGCCCTTCCTTTCGGTCTCTCTTCGGCTCCCAGGGTGTTTACCAAAATCCTAGCTGTGCTGGCTGCTCATTTACGGAAGGTACCGGTACGCGTCCAGTGCTACCTGGACGACATTCTTATTCAATCGTCCTCCTTACGGGCGGCTCAGTTGTACCTGAACTTAACCATCCAGGTCCTCCAACAGCACGGGTTTTCGGTGAACTTCCTAAAGAGCCAGATGGTTCCCTCATCCAGACTTCTGCACCTGGGAGCCATCATAGACACCACAGATTGCATGGTCTATCTCTCCCAGGAGCGTCTGGACAGCATCAGGGACCTAGCTCACAGAGTGTACAAAGACCGCACCGTCCCACTGGTCTTGCTTTCTCAACTCCTAGGGAAGATGGTCTCCTGCATAGCCATAGTTCCCTGGGCCAGACTGCATTTACGGAGCCTTCAATGGTTTCTTCTCCCATTCCAGCAGTTGAACGTCAGCTCATCCAGCCGACAAGTGAAGCTCCCGGTCCAAACCCTTAGGTCTCTTCACTGGTGGTTCTCACAGGCAGTTGCCAGGGGGTCACTATTCAAGGAACCCGACCGTCTCACAATCACGACGGATGCCAGTCTGTTCGGTTGGGGAGCGCACCTACAGTCTCAGCTTGTGCAGGGCCGTTGGTCCCGCGCAGATTTGAGACACAACATCAACTGGCTGGAACTCAGGGCCATTCACCTAGCTTTGCGATCAGGGGGCGACACATATTGGTCCTTACGGACAACGTGGTATCAAAGGCCCACGTGAACTGGCAGGGGGACACCCGGTCCAAGTCCCTCATGTCCTAGGCCCAGTTGCTGGGCTCCTGGGCAGAGTCCAACCTGTCCTCCCTCAGGGCCGAACACACCTTCCGGGAGAAGAACCAGCAAGCGGACTTTCTGAGTCGCTCCACCACAGATCCCTCGGAATGGGGTCTACATCCAGATCTTTTCACCGAGATGTCCCGAAGGTTCGGCCGACCGGTCTTCGACCTATTCGCATCATCGAGCTATGCCCAGTTCCCAAGGTACTTCTCCCGCTATTACTCCCCAGGGGCGGAGGGGACGGATGCTTTACAAACTCCGTGGCTGGAGGGCCTACTCTACGCCTTCCCTCCTCTCCTGCTGATTCCAGCAACCATCCGCAAGCTGATACAGGAGCAGGCGGAGGTGATCCTCATAGCCCCCTACTGGCCTCGGAGACCCTGGTTCGCCGACCTGGTAAATCTCTCCCGCTCTCCCCCATGGAAGATTCCCCCGGATCGCATGTCCCTGTACCAGGGGGTCCTCCAACATCCGGACCCTCAGTGGTTACCGCCTGGCACTTGAGCGCAGAATCATGACTCAGGAGTTGTTCTCACCAAGGGCGATTTCCATGATTCAGGCCTCTCGCAGGCCAGCAACTAATCACATTTATGACTCCACATGGAGAAATTTTTGCCATTGGTGCGGAAGGTGGCAACTGGACATATCAAAATTGACAATCCCTCAGATCATAGACTACCTTCTCGACGGCCTGGATAGAGGCCTAGCCCCTGCAACCATCCATAGACAGGTGGCGGCCCTATCGACATTACTCACTTGCGCCAATTCAGTTTCTATGCTCACCATCCCATAATACGCACCTTCCTCAAGGGCACAAGCAACACTAGGCCGCCCGTGGTACACTGGTATCCCTCTTGGGAGTTGCCTCGGGTACTTCGTGCACTCACCAAACCACCCTTTGAGCCCATCACTACTATACCGTTACGGGCATTGTCACACAAGCTCGCCTTCCTGATCGCTATCATGTCAGCCAGGCGCATTTCGGAGCTGGCGGCTCTATCGATCAGGGATGACCTTTGTATTTTCCACCGGGACCGGGTGGTTCTTCGGCTGGATCCCGCATTCGTGCCCAAGGTCAATTCGCTCTTCCATAGAGCCCAGGAAATCATTTTGCCAGATTTCTGTCCCAATCCTTCCCATGACTTGGAGCGGCAGTGGCACACTCTAGATGTCTGCAGGGCGTTGCTTTGATACATCAAGCTCACGGCACCTTTTCGCAAGTCAGAGGCCCTTTTCGTTTCCTTCTTCCTGGCCTCCCTGGGGCAGAAGGTGTCCGCTTCCACCATAGGTAGGTGGATCAGGGCCTGTATTGCGGAAGCATACCAGGCATCCTCACTGCCAGCTCCAAGCCATATCACGGCACACTCCACTTGCAGTGCTGCGACCTCTTCGGCATGGGCCACTCAGGCGTCCATCGAAGAGATTTGCAGGCCTGCGACATGGTCTTCACCCTCTCTGTTTGTGCCCCATTATAAGATTGACCGCTTTGCTTCTGCGGACACCTTTGGGCGGAGGGTCCTTCAGCAGGTGGTTTCCGGGGACGCTAATCTGGCCTCGTCTGTTTCCCGCCCATTGGGATAGTGGGGCTTTGGTACGTCCCATTGGTAGATTCTCCATCTCCTGTGCTGGAGAAGGGGCGTTGTCTTACCTGAACGCCTTTTCTCAGCACGGAGATGGAAAATCCACACCCTCCCCTAGGTTCTGTTAGGCCGGAATTAGGGGTCTGAGAGCCAACACCTCATACTAGCATCAGCCGCTTTCGCCCTCGTCAAGACTGGGTCTACCTAGCAACAGGGGGCGTGTCAATCTTGGCTAACTTGGTCTCAAGAGCAGGCAGACAGAGAAAACCCATTGGTGGATTCTCCATCTCCGTGCTGAGAAAAGGCATTCAGGTAAGACAACTCCCCCTTTCATGCATGGTGGAACAACTTAGTCAGATTTCAATTTGCCTCAAGGGTAGAATAGAGATGAGATGAGAACTTTATCATCAATACATGTCCTTGGACTTGGTCTTTGTATCACAAGCAGGAATTGTTAGTTAGCTCAGTGACAGCCAATTCTTCATAAAGGATTCAGGTGGGAATATCTTCTCTTTAATTCATCTTCCACAGGGGGGTGGTTTTACCCTGCAAAGGCAACAAAAATAGCCAGTAGAAAATACTTTGTTTTCACGAAAGATCAATGGTTGTATATGTGATTGTTTGAAGAAATTCCACTAGCATGTAGTCAATCCCTTCTGCTAAATCATTTGGTGATTAACTCACAAATCATCAAAGAGCTGAGACGTCAACTGTTTAGAACTGAAGCCAAGAATCAGCCTAGAAAATTTGAAAGTGGGCTACTTTTTAAAAAAATGATATATTTCTTATCTCTGTGAGAATATTTTCAGGCTATGTTCTGTGATCACAAAATCGGGAAGTTTATTTGCTTTATTAGAATGAAAATACAATATCACCATGCATAAAAAAAGCGTGGAAGTAACATTGAATTCTACATTGTGCCTAATCCACTATTCTTGTAAAGCATTTTTGAAGCAAACTATGACTGTTTTCCTCATCTAGAATCTTTCCTTGGCACACATTTTTGAAAGAAGCCCAGAGAATCCAGAATAATAAATCCACCCTTTTACTTTTTGTTGGCACATTGTATGTCTATCCTGGGCAATGCATGTACATTTGGTTCAAATGAGAAGGGCTGGTCCTGTGAATCTGAGGCTGACTATAAATATTTTCAGAGTCTTAATTGCAGTAAATCATCAGATTATAGGAGGATTCAGTTGGCTCTCAGACCAGACAAGAGTCACTGCATCACTGAAATAATTGACCTGGAGATTATTGTATTGCCGGATACGCACCTGAAATGGCACTCTTTGTTCAGTTGCATTCGTTCCCATAGAACTAGAAATGTTGTGAGATAAGGAGGCATCATTCACTGGAGAGATGAGAAAATAAATTTTAAAAGAATAAAGATACAGATTAATAAAAGTTGCAGTCCTTATATGTGAATCTCTTTGAGAGAAATTTCAAGATTAGTATCATCTAGTAATGCCTTGTATGTTGCATGATATGCAAATATTTGAAATAAAAAATAAAATTGTTAACAGATTGAGCTCTTTTTTGTAGTAAACCGGCACAGGATTAAGTTCATATATAAAACCATTTTAATTAAATATATATTATTTTTTAAGAATACAAAGTGTTTATCAGCAATTCTTTTGCCTCAGTACCTGTTGGTCAAAGTATGGGAAAGTAGCAGCAGACTAATTAATATGAAAAAATCAGCTTGCAAATTTTTTTTTTTAATAAGGATTCTAACAGGAAATTTTGAGAACTGAAATCCAAACAACATATCTCATATGTTCCTCTTTCTCATTCTCTAATAAACAGTACATAGACACACATATTTTGGAAGGACCAGATACTTACAGGATTTCAGCAAACTTCATTTCTTTTCATTAGTAAATAAAAATGACTAATAAAAACTAAAATGTATATGGTAAATGCAACGTTAGAAATAACTTTGGCACACCACCAAAAATGCCATTCTTTATCATCTATTGAGATAAATACAAAATATTTTTATCTTAAGATGAAATTAATTCAAGAGAAACATGATTTTTAAAATCAGGAGAATTTAACATAAAATCAGCAACACCGATGATGCTCCTAGTTTGGATAATGAAACAACCGCAAGAAAACAACAAAGGACCCCACCACATAAAATCTTAGATTCATATCTCACATAATCTTTATATAATTTTATATATCATTAAACCATAGTTTTTAGTTTTTACAATTGATTGCAAGGAAGTCTGGGATAGAGGGGTCATAATGGCAGCTACTACCATGCAGAGTTGCACCCTTTTTGAAATGCATAATATTTTTGGATTACTTGGATTTTGTTCTGCATAAATACTCCTGGAACTGCGTGGTTGCATATGAAAACAGAAATCTCTGGTTTTACTTGTATCTTATGCAATATTCAGTTTTTCCACTAGTTCTCTGTTTTTCATGACCCAGAGGTATCTACAGGAGTAGATAAAAAAAGTCAAGATGATGTCACACATACAATGCATGTAAAAAAGGGACAAAGCATCAATTCCACAGTTACAATCGCTATCTTAACTTTTTAATACACAAGACTGGCTAATGTTAAAATGAAGCAAATACATTATGGTTTAGTGACAAGTTCAAAATGAATATTTGATAATATGTTGATTAATTTGCTACATATTTAAAATTATGTTAAAAATATTCTTTACCAGAGGATTTTTCCTATCATGGAAAAATACTATTAACCTATTTGATGTCATTCCATTATTATTTGAGCTATATTTTAAATTAATGCTTAATAGATTTAATATTAATGGAGCCAGTTTGTGAGTTGTTAAGGTACTGGCCTAGAAGCCAGGAGACTGAATTCCAGTCCTGCTTTAGGCATGAAAGCTGGCTAGGTGACTTTGGGCCAGTCATTGTCTCTTAACCCAACTCAAGTCACAGGGTTGTTGTGAGGAAAATAGGAAGAGGAAGTATGTTTGCTGTCTTGAGTTATTTATAAAATCAATAAAGGCAAGATATAAATAAACACAAAATACATAAATAATACAATCTAGAAAACTTCCATTCTGAAGCTAACAAATGTCTTCATTGTTGAAAAAAGTTAAGTACCACCTTTGAATAAACTCTATAATATCATCCCCTTAAGAAGATGCAGTGGCAGCTTTCCAGGAAACAATTATGGGCTGAAGCCAATGAGAGAAACAGAGGTCCTCTGCATTGACAGAACCATTATGTAAATACTCAAGTGACATATCTGAACTCAAGGTTGGGAAAGAAAAGCTAAATTCCTGTTGACTTGAAAAGAGTTGAAAAGAAAAGAGGACGTATATAGGAGCTCTGATTTCTGCATTATACAGTAAGCTGTTCTACTGCATATACATGGCCTCCATCTTGTCTACAATACATAACTTATGTATGTTCTGATTGTGAGCTTTTGGTATAAGTAGGTTCCTGAATATAGGATTATATATCTGGAGAGTTGGGCATGAAATCAGATATAACTAATTTAAAGAAAGGAAAGATGGCATGAAGTAAGTGTGCTTTAAGGCTACAAGGGAGAAAAAGCAGAGTTTTAATGCAGAATATAACCTTTGGCAAATGGAGGTGGAGAAACAAAAATCTAGGGAATACACTTGTTGGAATTTAAGGATGAAGAATAAGGAAGAAAGAAAGCTGGGCTGGGAGAAAAAGTGTCTGGGCTGGCCCAAAGCTACCCTGTCAGCTTCCATGCCTAAGGGAAGAGTAGAGATCATTGTTCTCTTGGTTTCTGGCCCAGCACCTTAGCCACTGTGTCAAACTGGTCCTCTTCATGCCAGATGGCATCTAAAGCAACCAAAAAGCACATCAACATCAGCTCTAGTCTATTCTTTCTATTTGATAGCATTTTAAGGACCACCAGGAACGAAAGAAAGAGAAGAGGAGATTTTTTTTGAAAAAAATTCTTAATGAGGAAGATGCATTCCAGGGTTTTTAATTTTCTTACTTAAGTTCCAGGATATAAGTAGGCTTTGCAATTAACCCAACTTCTGAGAACACTCCCTGCATATAATAAGGAGTAGTACAATAAAAGTAGCCTACTTTTTATTTCTTTGTGCATCTATTGTTTTTATAAGCCTTTCTACATGTTCTTAATAAATCACCATTGCTACAGAAATAGAAGGTAACTGCTTCACTTCTAGATAAACAAGTTGTAGCCAGTTGAGAAGTAGCAGTTTCTGGCCATACTCTCTCTTTTCATCCTCTAAGATGAGGACAAGATTATTATACGTTGGGAAACTGAGGCATAAAGCTCACCAAAGACAACTCTGTGGCTGCATATGAAAGAAATGAGGAACAAAATGAGAAATCGCACCTGGATCATCTTCCAAGGCCTAAAGCTAACTTCTTTCTAACCACGAAGGTACGAATGGGGTAAAGAGCAATTTCAAAATAATTCACTTAATATTCCAAGGAAATGATGACTTGGCACTGGATTAAAACTTTTCAGACCAAGCAGCTGCCGGCAGGGGACGCTTGTGGTTTCTGAACTTTCAGTTAAAATTGCTTATATGGTTTTTGGGGTTTTCTCTCCCACCCTCAAGGCTAGAAACTTGCACAGGAAAAAGCAAAAGAATGAAAGGCAGGAAGGCATTCTCAGGTGTCTCATAGCTAGATTCCACTTAGATGAGAGGCTCAGTTTTTGCAGCTGTTTGTCTTAATAAAGCAAATGAGTCAGTACCTATATGGAATTAGCGGAACTAACTAGCAAGAATTTTTAACCTACATTTCATATTTTCCTTTATCAATATGCCTCCCATTCTGACAACAGAGGAACTATACCAATGTAAGCCAAAAGGAAGCAGGAAGCCCCTTACAGATAGTCCTTGCTTAATGATGGTCACTTAGCAATCGTTCAAAGTTTATTTGGTAAATTTATTTGCTGCCCATCTTTGGAAATTGTGGTCCCACCAAAAGCTCCTTACTACCTGGTTCTGGAATTCTGGTGGCTGCACACAAGCACTCTCATACACATCATGGTCATATGTCAATCACCACAAAAAAAAGGACAGAAAATCCATTACTGTTGTAATTCAACTGTAATCAATAGAGTGCGATGCTGGAGACCACCTTCATCTGGCCAGAGGTGAGGAACTATGGTCCCTTTATGACTTGTGGACTTCAACTCCCAGAACTCCTGAGCCTGCAAAGCTGGCTCAGGAATTCTGGGAGTTGAAGTTCACATGTCAAAAAGAGCCATAGTTCCCCACCTCTGATTTAGACCATTTTTTGTTTTTACATTTGGTGCCTTCCAGATGTGTTGAGGATACTGCCTTCAGAATTCTTCTCAGTGCAACCAGTGCTGATTAAAGATGTAATTGGAGGTTACAAATTGGGAAATATAAATCTGGGCTGAATTTTCTTGGAAACAATTTAAAAAATACAGCAGGATGAAATTTAGTTTAATTTAATTTAGAACCCACTTTGCAAGATTGTTGTGATCATGCTAAACATAAAAGCCACCATCTTCTAATCATTTTCTCAATCTGGAAGGTCAGTTTTCAGAATGAAATTGAAGCTGGTCTTTTGCTTTGGCCTTTTCTTTTGGAGTTTGACAGAAACAATTAGCAGTTGAATTAGGGGTTTAATTGTCTCATAAATATAGTATTCCAGAGACAATTCCTGAATTTAAATAGCAAAGAATAACATAATTTGAGGGTTGAAATAAAAGATAAGCTATTAGCAGCCTAGTTGATCTAGCTCTATTTTATCAAAGCCCCTTTCAAAATACACTGGATTTAGATTTGCTTGATTTTCATTAGATTATGGTTAGTTTTGTTTTTTTTCAAGAACAGTTGCTTCAGGCAAAAGATTGCAAGCAGGGCACCATGTTTCTGCTTACAGCCTTCTTTTGTGAGTGTGTTATTGCTGAGTATGCATTCCTTGCATTATTCTATTACAGGTGCAGAGTTTGTGCCACAAGAAAGGTGATCTTGCAAGTTTGACCCACAAGATCAAACTAGGTATGAGTCCTTTTAAGGATACTACTGTGTTTTCTTCCAGGCATACCGGGAGTGTGGCTTAGCTAGAAGCTCAATAATGACCCATAATGAAAACCCTGAAGCATATTTATAATGAATAATGAGTAGCTCTTGTTTACCTTGATTAAAAGAACTAGTTCAGGGTTGAAAGTTACTAGCAATAGCATCAGCTAGAAAATAACATACCAGGAAAGTGAGGGGAAATGACAGGATATATTTTGTGACTTCCTTTTTAACATGGAAACCTTCAGAAGTTTTTTGTGGGTGATCTGTGATTCTCTTCACTTCAACTGACTTGAAATGCAGAGAATGAGGAATAAAGACCACTGTCCCATTTCTGGATGTTGCGAGTATTGCATTAATAAAAATCTTACAAGAGGAGAGAAGAGGCTTGGTAACCTGGCATTTTGCATGTCCACTTATCCTTTTCTTATTTATTTGTCAATCATATTTATATGACTGCCCATCTCACAAGAGCATGACTCTGGTTAGTGTATTCTTATGCTGACCAGAAGAAAGAAAAGTGATGAAACTATGTTTAGTTGTATTTTGTCTGGGCAGCTGAGAGGGAGATGGAAACCCCTCAAGCTAACATTTCCATCATTAGACCTAAAACTCAACTGGGGAAGCAGTCACAACATCCCAGTCCCACAAAATTCCTCCATTTGCAACAGGTTTGAATAAATTGCAGCTGAGCTACATCATCTCAACACTTTCCAGACATTATAAGTCTTTTAGAACTGCTTTCAGACTGGCACTAAATCTTTATGTACAAGTGTCCTCAGATCAGAGATTCATGGGCTGAGATATTCCTTCTAATTTTAATTTCCTTCCTTTGATATTTGATAGCGTTCTTGGCAAGTAAAGCCATTCTACACATGCTCAGAGTAAATTAGGTAATTAATTTAATTAAGTAAATTGTAGATGTCCCCTTCCCACTCTCTCCCAGAACTGTAAAATAGGAAAGAAGTTTTATCTGGACATGGCAATAAAGGTCACACAGAAATGTCCTCGCTGTTAAAAGAGTTACAAATTCTTAAAAGAGTTACAAATTCTTACCTACTAGGTATATTGAATGGCTGAAAATTGTTATCCTCCCTTTCTACAGAATATAAAATTGTATCTTATTACCTAAAAAAACAATCTATAGAAAATCTATAATGGATGTGCAATGTTCATAATCAGGGAACAGCTGATTATGCTACATTTCTGATCATAATAGCAGTTTATATACATATATTACAAAACAAATGGTTCACCCTTCTCAGGAGTGAGATTATAGTGAAAACATGGTTTTGCCTCTTTAATTAAAATTTTTAGAAGGCAACAGGGAGATATTTCCCCACTTTCTTTTACTGCTCACTTTTCTAATTCATCTATTAATGCAAAATGTAAATGCTGTGCAGAGTTCACTATAGTAATTGATGAATCTTTAGTAAAAGCAAAGGATTAACCCATTATGGAGCAACATAAAAATCTGTAAATGCTATTGCTACTATATTTCAAGATTTCTTTTTTATATTTCGAATATAAAAGCCTTATAATATAAAAGGGTATTGGTTGTAATTTAATGGGTGATTATATTCAGTCCCTGTCCTGTAACATTCACTATATTCTGAGTACTGGGGAATCAGTATAATCCAGAGTTCAGTTTCAGAATCTGTTATGAGTCTTCTTCATGAACTACACTACACATGTATTTGTCCCTTTTTGATTATGAAATCCTTCACTGCCAAGGAGTTATATAGCAAGGGTGATTTAGCCTCATTCCACACCAGATATGCATATACACATGTGATCAAGATTAAGATTTCAGGAAAGAAAAGTTTTAAGCAAATTGAAATCTCAAAAAGTATTTGCAAACCAAAAATGTATTCTCCTTTACTTTTCATCTCCTTTTAAAGTTATTCTGTAGCAACTACAAGTGCAAGCAAGGAGAACTTGCTACAGTACCTCCTCTACTTTGGCTGGCAGAATAGAAAAAGAAATTACTCACTAACTTGTATGTTTTGGAATGGGCACCCATGGATTTGGAAGGATGGAGAATTGGAAAATACTGCTTCTCCTTAAAGTCATTGTTCTTCAGTGACCAATGGAGAAAATATATTTCATCTTTCTTCTGGTGAGCAGGCTGGAAAATAAACACAAAAATAAACACAAAAATTCATTCAATATGAATGCTTGTGAAATTGCATTATGACTTCCTATATGCTTTGCTGTGCTGAATTAAAGTATTTTCCCATTTTTTTGGAGACATATATTCAATCTCTATCTGTGCAATCTTTTCTTCTCTACAGGTAGTCCTCAACTTACAATCATTCATTTAGTGACCAGGAGCCCTGGTGGTGCAGTGGTTAGAATGCAGGCTAACTCTCCCCATAGTCTGGAGTTTGACGGGTCTCAAGGGAGATTCAGCCTTCCATCCTTCTGAGGTTGGTAAAATGAGGATCCAGATTGTTGGGGCAATATGCTGACATTGTAAACCACCCATAGAGTGCTGTAAAGGCACTCTGGAGCGGTATATAAGTCTAAGTGCTATTGGTTTTGCTAATCAAGGTTTTACAACAGCACTGAAAAAAGTGACATGACCAGCTTTCACATTTACAACGATTATGGTCACATAATCAATATTAGGGTGCTGCAAGATGCCAAGGAAAGAGGGGGTCTGGATTTACCAGATTTGAAATTGTATTTTGATGCATGCTGTTTGGTTTGGTTAAAAGAGTGGGTGAACCTTCAGAATAAGAGGCTGCTCGATTTGGAAGGCCATGAATTAAGATTTGGATGGCATGGATATTTATGGTATGATAAAGTTAAAGTAAATATTGATTTTAATAATCACTTTATTAGATGTGCCATATTAAGAGTTTGGAATAAATATAAAACAAGGTTTTTTACGAAATTGCCCTTATGGGTTTCTCCCCAAGAAGCTTTTTTTTTAAGAAAAGAAATGGTGTTAAAACTGGACTGGTGGACATATGATAAAATAGTATCTTTCAATTCTGGAGACCCTATCCTCAAGTCCAGGGAAGAATTAGAATTAGAAGGTCACGCTTGTCACTGGTTTACACATTAACAAATGAAGGAAAGATTTAAACTAAACATAAAAGGTCATGGTTTTAAGTTCGCTAAAAATGAATTGGAAATCCTACTATGTAGTAGTGATGATCATATAATTGCCAAAGTCTATAAAATGTTATTAAAATCGAACTTGGAAAATGAACGTGTAAAACACTGTATCATCCAGTGGGCAAGGAATTTTGGATATAATGTGATGTTTGAACAATGGGAGAATATGTGGATAAAAGGTTTAAAATTCACATTAAATTATAACCTAAAAGAAAATTTCTACAGAATGATGTATCACTGGTACTTAACACCAGATAAATTATCTAGAATGTATAAAGGTATTTCAAATGAATGTTGGAAATGTAAATGTAAAGAAGGGACTTTTTATCATTTATGGTGGACATGTGATAAGGCAAAGAAATATTGGAGTAGGATTCATATATTAATGGAGAAAATTCTTAAAGTGAACATAAAGATTAAACCAGGGACTTTCCTTCTGGGCCTAATGGAAAGAGAACTGGAAAAAAAATTGGAACTCTGATTGTATATATGGTGATGGCAGCAAAATTGCTCTATGCACATAAGTGGAAGGATGCCTCGATTCCTACTATGGAGGAATGGTTACAAAAGCTGATGGAATAAGCAGAGATGGCTAAATTGACTGTCTTGTTAAAAGAAAAGAATATAAGTACTTTTGTTTCTACTTGGAAACCACTTCTGGACTTTGTGCTTGAGGTGGAAAAAAATGATATTATGATTTTGGGTTTTACTGATTAGACTGATTTGCCGATACAGAAATGGCTAGAGCATACTACCATAGAAAAGTAAAAAATTGAGATTTGATTTTAATGTCTGATTTAACTGCAGCAGAGAGAGTCGGAAGTCAATGCCCCTTCTTCACATCTTTTTTGTTTTCCCTTTCTCTGATGTCGTCCCCTACTATTTGCTTTTGTATTTTCACATTTTATGTTATAAATTAATAAAACTTAATAAAAATAAAAATAAAATTTGGGCGCTTGCAATGGGCATATATTTATGACAGTTGCATGGTCCCAGAGTCAGGTGATCACCATTTGTAACCTTCCCAGCCAGCTTCCAATAAGCAAAGTCAATGAGGCAAGCCAGATTCACTTAACAATCACATGATTCACTTAACAACTGCAGTGATTCACTTAACACTGGGCAAAAAAGTTCGTAAAATGGGTTAAAATTTTCTCAACAGATGCCTTGCTTAGCAACAGACATTTTGGGCGTAGTTGTGGTTGTAAATTGAAGATTACCTATATATGCTTCAAATATATAAACCATGGAGTGAAAAGATACATGGCCGAGGGGAAAGAGGCTGCCTTCTTTCTTTGATGCAACATCTCATGGCTTTTTTATGACAGTTATGTTTCAAGCAAGCTACGCATGGAGAAAAGAAAGGGCTTATTGTTGACCAGTCTTCACATCAGTGTCCTTGGGTGGAGAAGGATTATTCTGGGCAGTATAAATAGGAAAAGGTTGAACAGCTAAAGAACATCTTGTAAATTTTACAAGTTAAATGGATGGAATATATCTCAATAAAGAAAGCATATATTTTATATGGGGGAGAGAAACAATATAGCCCCGTGGTGGCGAACCTATGGCACGCATGCCACTGGTGGCACTCAGAGCCCTCTCTGTGGGCACGCACGCCGTCGCCCCAGTCCTAGGCCTTCAGCTGGGTTTTATAAAACCTTTTCGCTTTAGGCCTCCACCGCCGTGTGCAAAAAAAAAAAGGTTCAATCAATCAATCAACTTCAACTTCTTGCGGGAAAAAAAAAGATTTCACAAAGTTGGAATTGATTGATTGAACTTTTTAGTCCCACCCAATCTGCCATTACCACCGCAGCCACACCTACCCAATGGGCCACGCCCACCCAATGGGCCATGCCCACCCGGCACACAACAATACATAAGTGGGTTTTGGGTTGCAGTTTGGGCACTTGGTCTCTAAAAGGTTTACCATCACTGATATAGCCCATTTGAAAAAATGTGAGCAAAAAGAATAGAGAGAACTTTATTTAACCAGAGTTAAAAATGAAACACATTAAAAATAGAACCAGAAAAAGAATGATACAATTGGTGATGGGGTCATCAGTGGGCAATCAAGATATGTCTAATTTTACAATTTTTTTATACAAGTATAAAAAAATGACTATATTCAAAGAAACTAAACCATATTGATTTGGTAACAGTATATTAAAAAAAAAATCCTGGGTCTTTTACTATGAAAAGAGGTCCTAGGATACTTTTTAGAGGCTATAATATAATAGAACATGAACTGGTTTCAGTAGTCCCTTTCCACAGATTCAGTGATCTCATAAAAAATATTTTAATATTGATTTTCCAAAACTGTTGTTGGGGAGAGTATTGAAGCATGCTAGAATTAGTGTTCTTTGGGATTTGGAAATGGAGATATAATGAAGTATCTTGCTGGTTTGAAAGGGGACTTGACTGCTCAGAAAAATATTTTTGGATACAGCGGATTGATCCTTTGGGGCTTTCAAGTCTTCAGTATCTTTTTGAAATGCTCCATGTAACCGATCAGAGCAAAAGTTAGGGCAGCCACTAGCACTCTGGAACACCAAGCTTAATATCTTATATTTTAGGTTACTATTAAGACTGTTTTTCACTATTCTCAGGAAGAACAGTCCTGTTTGATATAGAACAAATTGCTTCAAAAGCTGGGGTCCTGTCCTCTGTTAATAATTTTTGGCATATAAGTTACATCATACCCTTTATTATAAGAAAGCTGTCCTCTAGATTAATTTTTTAAAAACTCATTTATTTTGGTCATTTAACTTTTATCGTAGAAATGGTACCACTTAATGTACAGTCTTTCATATCCATATGAAAAATATGGAAATTAAATTGTCTTTTTAAAATAAAGCTATATATACTTTTTGATTTGATTATATACTGTTTTCATTAGAATATGTATTTTTGTAAAGTTTTACTTGATTTTGCTGTTGAATTTTTTGTTTTGAAAAACGTTTCTAAACTCATTTTTATCCTTATGCATCTTTTTCAGATTTGCCCCTTTTCAATTTGTCCTTTATTTTTTTCAAGAAAGTGTGGTCACCGTACGTGTAGTTACCTATTAGCAAATATCAAAATAGTCTATTTCTTGCCTCAGCAACAAGTTGAGCTAAATGATCTTTGAAATCCCCTCCAATTTGAAAACATCAAAGAAAATATACTCCAAATATCATTATCTGTTGTTTAATCAGGATTTGACATATTTCACACTGGTTTCCTGTGGCGTAGACACTGATAAGCTAGGGTTAGAAGTAGAGCAGCAATACATTTTGCATATGAGTATAAAAAGGGAAGAAATCAGTGGCCAGATAGCCCTCAGCAGAGTGTGGAGAAATGTTTCTTCTTTTTTGTCCTGTTTAGCTTAAAGCTAAAACAGAATGAATGAAGACTTGCTTCCGACTGGACAGATTAGGGGCTGTAATGTAGGAATCCTGTCGTCGCCATGGGTGGATTCCGTACCATAAATAAACTAGTGCTTGCACTCAGTTCCGCACCTGTGTTTATCCGTCTGTGTCTCGGCTTCCGTTCAGCTGTGTCTGTGTGAAGGGAGGGAAATGGGCATAGAGGAAATAATGGGAAAATCTTCAGCTGCTTGAGCAGACTTGTGTGGTACTGAAAAACAAATAGAAATGCAAAGGGCAAGCTAAAAGAAAAAGCTGTATGCATGTTTATGACAGGAATTCAAACTACAGGGGAAACGTAGAAGTAAGGTATATATGTCCTAGAAAATAGTAATATTTTGTATGATTTGCTACAAGTAAGGATGCAAACTAAGTTTGTATTGTTGTCGCTGAAGCTATTTATTGATAGGAATGGATTCAGGAGCTATGAAATTTAATGTTACTTTATTTGATAGATAAAAAGGGGCTTGTTATGAGGCTACACTAAAAGCTGAGCATTTTGATAAGCTTGTAATATGAGTATAAAAAGGGCAGTCTTAGGCTTAGCCTTAGGTTGCTGAGTTGTGATAGGTGGTCTATGTACAGTATCTAGGATCACAATTAAACCATTTTTAGATCAGCTTAATCTTAATGGCTACCAATCAAAAGCTTCTAAGAAATAAAGTAGAATAATAGTTTCAGTATCTGTAATAATATCAAATTCCCAGAGTTCTTTGAAAGAAATTATATTGAACCAGATTGGATTTTGCAGTATAGGAATGGTTCAAAGGGAAGAATTATCATGGTCAGATTGCTATATAGTAGTCCTCAATTTATGAACATAATTGAGGCTGGCAATTACAGCCATAAGTCATGAGAGTTGTAAAGCAAGTTATCATGTGTCTGACCTGATTTTATGAACTTTTTTTGCATCAGTCATGAAGCAAACGCTGCAGTTGTTAAATGAACCCATTGCTTGCTATGGGCAGTTTTTGCCAGAACTGGAAGCAAACACTCTTTTGAGCAAAAATGTTATAAATCATGGTCATGTGACTATAGAACGCTGCAACTGCCTGTAAATGTGCACCAATCACTAAGCACCCAAAATGCAACTGTGACTGCCAGGGAGGACAGTTATTGGAACTTCAGAACCCTGATGCTAAGTATCTTCTGGAGAGAATCCATTGTAACTTTGAAAGGTTGCTAAGAGACCGGTTATAAGTCAAGGACTAGCAATAACATAGATGCAGTACATCTAGGAATACAATTGCTCTGCTCCAAGGTCTTTCAAGAAAGAAGAGTGACTTTAGGTTCTAAAGATTTGTGGAAGGTGGTATTACCACCTGGTTATTTTAAGGCAGAACTGCAAGGCAAACAGACACTTCCTAGTTCTAAAACAGGGAAATGCAAGGAAGAATTACTAAGTGAAAAGCACTTCTTAATCCTTTTCTGTTTAACAGTTCTGCATAATTCTACCCTGGATTTTAGGGGTGAGGGGAGCTTCATTTTTAAATTATTAATTCCCTATGGAAAGTTGAATTAAGTCTAACAGGAAAATTGGTTAGGGAGATTTGGCAGATAGAGGCAATCTTAAATATTCTTTCCCTCTGCCCGGATAGCTAAGTTAATCTTGCAAGTGGTCACTTCTCTCACACTAGCCTTTTTATGAGGTAGTTAGCCTGGTCCCCAACTCTGGTTCATTATTTAAAACAATAGGCTAACCTGTTTCAGTAAAAGCCATAAAAGTGAACAGCTAAATTGTTTCAGAATTTTGAGCTTTCCCATATACCCCTGGATATTGAGCTATTAAGCTGATATCAGTGACCAAAAACAGCAGAGAAATGTCTAAATAACATATTTTAAATGCTAAGGTTGTGTGCAAGTTTATGACTAGAATCCAAGATATGCAGGAACTGCCTAAAGAAAAGCAACCTTTATATGGTATGGACTGTCCTGTGTCAGCATTGCAATCCAATTAGTATGAACAGTAACACCACTGCAAAGCCTGATATTGTCTAGAAGACAGTATAATAAAAGTAAGTCAGCAGATAACCCTCCTGTGCAGGACATTACAGCCTAAAACAGGACTTTAGGGCAAGTCAATAAGGTGTGTGTTTCTGTGTGTGAAAGTTCATTGTTGCAAGTCTGGGCATGGTTACCATATCGAATATTGTCTGCAAAAATCCAGACATCCAGTAGAATCCAGCCAAGAAAGTCAGAATATTCTAAATCTTTGCTGCCTTCCACTGATTACTCATATTTTTGCAGCTTTGAAATGATAGTTCTAAGTTATTGATCTATTAATGTGTGCAGAATAGAATAGAACAGAACAATACAGAATGAATATTAAGTCAATTGACAATATGCAAGAAAACAATAAGACATTTTCCTAATAAGTAATAATACTTTCTGTAGGAAATGAGCAGCCTGAGCTGGAGGGTGGAATTAAATGTGTCATTACTTTGAAGTCATTGTGCAGCCACAAGAGACTCTAGCCCCCCATGAATTCCATTGATTTTTACTTAGTGCCAGTTTAGCTTGGACCAATAGTTGCTCAGATTCTTGTGAATAGGTGGCAAAAATAAACTAAGTACTTTGAAGTCAACTCCTGTTCCTAATTATTTGAGCCTTATATTGAATTCCCCGTTTCCCGGAGAGCCTACTGCTACATATACACAACCACTGCAATTACAAAGAAAAAAATATTTTGTTTTTTTTTACTCTAAGCTTGTAATGGATTTATAAACACCTTGGAGGCTTCATTTGTGAATCCCCCTTTCTACATGTAAAACTGGGACACAATTGTATTCGCTCTATAATAACTATGACACTGGTACAAGCTTTGCTGCATTGCCATCTCCCCTGCCCCCCTGATCATGCCCGCCACCCTCTCTGCCAAACCTCAGCATTGCCCCAGGGTGGCCAGCTAAAACCAGCTCGTTGCTGGGACCAGCACCTTCCACTGGAGCCAAATAATTGCTTGGTCCTTTGTTGTTTGGTGTCTACAGCCTCGGGGCCTTCATTTGTGGGAACTTGCTGTGGCTAGTGCCTCCCTCTTTAATTACCTTCTCCTCCTGTTCATGTACCCGCTCCCTTGGCTTACTCACTCCCTGGCAGCCGGGTGCAACTCCCAAAACCATTGGTCCTTAAAATTGAGCCTTGGCAGATGCTCACCCTCCCTTCTGGACCCTACCCCTCACCCCAGCCACAAGGTCTTTATATCAAAGCACTTAACAGAAATGATGCGAACTGCTTTAAAGCAAGAGCTTTGGAGTTATAGCTAGGTTTGACTAAGTTTCAATTGTGGCTTTATCAAACAAAAGCAGAGCCCTGCTGGATTAGGACACAGGCCCATTACTCCTGCATTCTGGTTCCATCATTAGCTCAAATTTTAAGCATGATATTCCTGGTTTTCTTTTTTTTTTACATTTTCTCCATAGTTTGAACTATGATTATTATTTAAAATGTATATTTATAAACTAAATATACAAAGGCAGGAAAGCACGTGCTAGAATTGGTTTTTAATATTTGTAAATAAATCAACTTTGTACCTTGTGAGCATCTGTAATTTAGAGATATACTGCTATTGAAAAAGGAGATTTCATCTTGTGACCAATAGTTCTCAATTGATCTATTTTCTCTATAAAGATTATGTGGTCTACACTATTTCTTTATTCTCTAATACAGAATTCCACAAGTTAAATATGCAAAATGCAATACCATATTTTTTTTTCTATTCTGGATCTCCAATGAAATCAAATGGAAGATATTTTTTTACCATCAGATTTATTAGGGTAGATCCTTTCTAAGTTTCTTTTTGTGACTGTTAAGCCACTTGGGGGTTTCCTGCCTCTCTTGTTTGATTTTTTCCTGTGCAGCATCTTTTCTCCATGTATTCCATTACACTATCATACTATCATTCATATCATTCATAGTATAAGATCAGCTTGTGAGGGCAATAACCCCTGAACTGTCTTCATTCTTGCTGACAAAACTGTCATGGGGACAGTAGCTAGTCTTGAACTGGGAATAGATTGCTGCCTTCTTTTAAAGTATTGTGTGTTCTCCCTGGTACCACTTCTCAGCTTTTATCCTACTTTACTACTGTACCAGCTTAAGGCTAACTGATGCCCTAACCATAGCTCAACAATAATACCCCTCAACAGAAGCAAAACTCATGCCATGAGATGAAAGAAATAAGATCTCTGACACCTTCAAAGCAAACTTTGAGTCACTCACCCTGCCAAAGAAAACTTTTTGGCAATGCAGATTAAAGTCAAATATGGTAGACTAGGACAATTACTGAAAAAAATGATTAAAGTTTACTGTGGCAGTGAAAGAGTTAAGGGCACATCGCTAGGGGAAAAAATCTCAGGGATGTCCCTGTCCCTTGATGCCCTATGCTTATTTCGCTTAAAGATTAATCCAAGCCTGATAAAGTTATCCAGAATCTTATCTTAATTTCTATGGGAATTTTACACCATGTAAGAAAAGGAATATTATTTTACTTATTTTTTTAACTCAAGGGGAAAGGATATGTGTTTAGCACAAATATGATGGGGGAAAGTTTAGTTAAAGAGTAATACTAAATGTTCAAGAATTAGCCAAAAAAGGCAAATGCAGATTAGCTGGTGCACAGTTCTCGAGCCTGGCAAATAGATGAACGTTTCCTTGTACTATCCTGGTGTACACAATAGACTAAACAGTCTCAATAAAGTTTTAAAGGGGACGCAAAAATATTGGAGATAAAAAAGTTGGTCAACTGGAAATGTCCAAAGAGGCAGTTTCATATATGTAGAACCTTGAGTTTGTCAAACCTGTAAGGGAATCATGGTGACTAGTACTAATGTATGAATCATAATGTTTACTTTTTGAAAGAGCTGGAAAATAAAACATCTGTGAGTCTGAATGAAATGAATTTTTAAAATGGATGTCATACAAATGTGAATGCATATAGTTAGATTCTTCAATGTGTTTGTGTGAAAATGGTAGAGTCAAAACAGAGGTTATGGGGGCAGGCTTGAATTGGGGATAAAAGTCCCAATCAACTATTGTCACTTGAATTATCAATCTCTGTAAGTGATTCTCAAGGCAAACTGGAATTTATTTTATTTCTATTACTTCTCAAATTTGTCCTAAAGTTTAGTGATCAGCCTTAAACATTTCTGTATTGTGTTAGCAACACTTCCTTCTCAACTGCCTGAGCATTTGACCAGCATCTGAAAAATTATATCCTTCCATTGGGGAGGTGTAAATCCTATTTTGGTCCTGTTATTAAAACCCACAAATTGACTCTGGAAATACCAATAAAAACCTGGAAGATGCATTCCATTTGACTTCACAAGTTTGTGGGGAAAATAATCCCAAACCACAGTTCCAAAAGTACTAATGAGATCCAACCCTGCATATTCCCTTGAGCAGGAATAGGCAATACAGAACCATTCCTCACTTGCACCTAACCACAACACAAACCTTGTCCAATAATTTATTTATTTTTTTGCTCCCTGAATTCATGATGTCAATTTCACCTGGTCCCAGGCACATATCAGAGACAGCTTTAACTCATACTCAGCTCTTCTGGATTTAAAGTAGACTTTTCTTTATCTTCACATAACTTTTCCTGTAGATTTACTAATCCGTCAATTCAGTGATCATTCTGCTCATGATGTGGTGAGTTGATTTTTAGCCTGGTCAAATTAGGCTAATGCTAGCAGATTCCTTTCTCTATAGTGGCAGGGCACTGCCTTCCAGGGCTATTCTCTACTCAAAATGGGACAAGATGCCACAGCCCACTCGCTGTGGCCAACTTGCCATGGCCAACTTGCCATGGGACAACTAGCTGAGAGACAATTTAACTATTCAGTTTAATTATTCAAAATAAATAAAAACATATTTAATTTTAGTCATTCACATTTCATTCTGTCCCTCTTTTTGCATCTTTTGTTTAATGATTCTATTTTACCATTTCTTTGATATTAGTGTAACTCTTCTCCCACAGCGAATTGTCCCACAGTGAGTTGGCTGTGGCAAGTTGGCCATGGTGAGTTGCAATGGCAAGTTGGCATGGCAAATTGTCATAGACCCATTCTGCTTCCCCAGATCAATCCCTGCCTTGAACTCTTCGGTCAATTTGAATAACAGCTGCCCAACAGTAGTGATTTGTCTGTATGTGTGTATGTGTATATGCACATTAAAGTGGTAGAGGGAAAAAAACTGCCTGTCTTGTCTGGTTCATGGTACAATTCTCCCCTTGTTTGCCAGCTATTATTTGTTTTTTAACATGGTTCTATCATTTTTTGAAATACTATAAACTCATGTTCTGCTTCTTTTAAACACTGGTTTAATGCTCTTGTGGAACAGCACAAACCTTTCTTCAAGACCAATCCAATTATCAGCTGATATTATACCCTTTCAACACACCTACACAAAAGACAGAGCATAGCTAAGCCCTCTGGTCTACTTTAGACCATTTGTCAACATTTGCATCCTTCCTAACTCCCATTTAATATTGTATTAAGTAGAATGATAGGCAAGAATTTTCCTACCACCATCTAACGTTTACTAATGAGAACGAAACAAAGCTGGATAATCCATCAGCTCTCTCCTTAGTATAAATAAAGCCAACCATTTGCCTGCATTATGAATAAGCATTGCCAATGGGAGCTGGGCATTTCAAGCCAGATAGTTTTAGGCTGGCACAGAAACTGATGGATACTACTTTTACATAGCAGTATAGAAGCTCCCATAGTGTCACTCAGGCATCTTGACTCATAAATCCATACATATTAATAATTGTTGAAAATATAGGAATGGACACGATATTGCTATGCTAGCTTTTTAATATACGGAAGTCAGACCTCAGGATAGGGTACAAAATATCTTGGAATTCTACTAACATACCAGCATTAATTTTGCTTTGTTATTTGATAATTTCTGCTGTTGCACCTCTGATTTTCTGTAACATCCATTCCTTTTCTATATGAATTTGCCAGTTTATTTTTATTTATTTAAAATTTTAAAAATATTATTTATTTATTATTACAAATATATATAGCCACCTATTTCACAAAACAAATGACTCTGAGCAATATTCAACAAAGTTAAAAAACAATATGTAAATAACAACAATAATAAAAAAATATTAAAATAAAAAATTCAGCTAAAAATAGTTTAAAATATTTAAATACAGTGCCCCCTTTTCCTTCTTTTATTACTGATCAGATACTATATCTCCCTTTCCAATTCCACACTCTCTTGCAACTGAATTTGAAAGCTGTTTGATAATTTTTAATTGAATTATTCTTTTTATTTAGCTGTTAGGAATACTCCAGTTCTGCATTTCTTATTCTGAGCTTACATTTAAACTAGGTGTCCCAATGAACCCCACTTATTTTTGTATGATATTAATTATTACTATTCAACGTAAAAATATTACTTCTGTATTGGAGTAATGGGAGTGTGCCACATCAAATCCTACCTATCCTAACCTAATTTGTTGTCTTAAGATGTTGTCCCAATTAAGGTCCCACTATTGCTAATGTTAATAAAAGGTTCACCTGCTCCATATATAAAATAAAAAGACTACCATCCTGTCTTTGGTTCAAATTGCAGAATACTGCAGGGCAAAATATTTGTCTAATTAGCCATCCAATGGTGGCGTTAATCTGTATAGTGTAACAGCTGGAGTCCTTGGATTACTCGCAAGCAGTGTTCTTCATATGACATCATATTAATTCTGCCTTCCCACAAATTTTGCACAATTAAGAGCTAACAATGTGACATA
This sequence comes from Protobothrops mucrosquamatus, assembly GCF_001527695.2. Classification (NCBI taxonomy): domain Eukaryota; kingdom Metazoa; phylum Chordata; class Lepidosauria; order Squamata; family Viperidae; genus Protobothrops; species Protobothrops mucrosquamatus. Next base: position 3,702,294 of record NW_015386397.1, read on the forward strand.
ATGAAGGCAAATATATTGCTAATAGGCATAAAGAACAGGAAAGACGAGGGGTTTCTGCTTACTCTGCTGCAGCACTGAGCACTAAACATTTATTCTCCATTAATGCTTTTTGTGCCAATGTGACCTGACATGGGAGGAGTTCAAAGGACTCAGATTATTTTAATTTGCAAGTAATGTATATAAAAACATGAATGAGGAAACCAAGTCACATGAGTTTGGGGGGGGGGCAAGTGAATTTTCTAATGCCATTCATAAAGAATGCTACTTTGGTGCCTGGAATTTTATGGATCTTTCAAATAAAAGTGGAGTCTCAGTAATGGGGAACTCCACTCAAACATACTATATTGTAAGAAGGGACTGGCAATTGCAAGTTTAGATCCCTGTGCCAATTGTGAAGTGTCCATGGACAAGGAAATGCTATCACAAGACAACGAATTTCTGCTTGAAGGCAGTGGTGGGATTCAAATATGTGAACAACTGGTTCTCGGTGTGGATGCTGCTTTTCGGAAATCCATTCTGGGCCTGGTCTGCCGAAGTGGTGCAAACCGGCTGAATCCCACCACTGCTCGAAGGGAAGAGCCTCTTCTCTCTTTTAAGAGCATTCTTGACCTGTCTTGTCTCTTAGTTGCTGGGATGATTAAGAAAAGAAGCTCAAATGCAAAATTGTTAGCATGCCAGTATTAAGGGTTTGAAAGATAATAGAGCTCTACCATATTGCAAATACTGAAATTAAAGGAAAAACTATGAATAGATAAAATAGATATTTGGATAGATTTGAACCCAACGAGGTGGTATGAAATGCTGATTTTTAATTAATTATCTGTAATCACCTAAAATGGCAAATATTGTCAGCTTTGTCTAAATTATAAACTTGCTAGTACTCATAGCAAGTTTCCTGATGTCCAAATATATCGAAAATGGTCCAATAATCCAGAACACTTTTGGTGCATTTTAAATTAGTTTTAGAAAGGGTGATCCTTTGGAAGCCTCTAATCTGTTTAAATAGAATAAGAGAATAGAATAACAGAGTTGATGTTCAGTCTCAAAATTTAGCTTTCTTCTTCTAGTCCAGTGGTGGCGAACCTATGGCACGGGTGCCAGAGGCGGCGCTCAGAGCCCTCTCTGTGGGCACACACACCATCGCTCCAGCCCCGCCTCCTCCCACAGCCCCCTCCTCACCAGCAGCCCCCCTGGAGGAGAGTTGCCCCCAGGCGCAGCACATATGAAGCAGCACAGCCAAGGACATGGTAGCCGGGCAGTGGGGACAAGACTTTACCCTTGCACCCCATTGCACGTAGATGATGCTATGGGCCATGGGTGGAGGGTGTGGCCACCATGGCGCTGCTGGTCTGCCTGGGTGATCTGTGGCGGGCCGTGGAGATGGTGAGTGGTCCAGTGGGCAGGGCGGAGTGGGGACGGAGGTGGGGGGCGCTTTTGGGGCACTCGATCTTTAAAAGGTTCGCCATCATTGTTCTAGTCTGTCACATCTCCTTCCAAACTCATATTACTTTTGTTTCCCTTGCAGAGAAAATAGAAACTACTTTTAGAAATATAATAACCCAAATGAAAATATTTCTAACCCCATAGATATTACTAAATATTACTATGCTTTATAATGCATTTTTAACCAGGTGTTGAACTAATGCCATACATCTGAATTTTTTCTTCTTTTATTCATCAGCTGTTTTATACAGAATATTTGTCTTTATTGCAGACATACTGACTTTAATCCCTTAGGCAATGAACTGCTGTTGATTAGAGATGATGCATCTTCATGAAGCTTTTGAATTTCTTTCACCACCTGCCTTTGTAATTTGCATTACTTTTTAGAGGCTTACTTCTAATGGGCTACAAATTATTTATTCCTTCATTAAGGTTTCCTGAACAGTGATATAAAGTCTAACAATTAAGATGCACAAGATATGTTGCTAATTCTAATAATATTAATATTTCTAGAATTCTTTTCAAGAGGAAAGAAAATAATGAAAGAAATAAAGAAAGATAAATATGGTAACTGTAAGAAAAAATCCTATACTCAAAACTATCTACTAACTAGATATCCTCACCTGATGCATCATAATATGCAAAACTTACTTTGTAAATATTAATTTCCATGTGAAAAAATATTCTTGGGGAAAAAACCAAAGTTATATCTGATAGCATTTTTTTATACTGACCGGCTGAAGAATGCCATACTGTTAACTTTAAAAAAATCATATCAAATTCTTAAAAGATTAATTTCTATAAGTTTTAAACTGGGCACCCCCTAAACAGATTAAAACAGTTCTCAACAACCAATCTATGGATATAAAAGAGTAAGCCATAGGTTTGACTGCCACCATCAAAGATTATGTGACTTTTAAATAATTCCATGCAAGTTTGATTATCTATAAACTTCATTCTATTCCAACCTCAAAATAATATTTTTGGTACCTTATCATTATAGTGCATCATACACTGAATGGACATCTAGATTTTGAAATGGCCTCCTAATTTGACAAGTAATTTGCAGATTGAAGAAAAGAGAGGAATAAGTTATAAAAAGGAAGTAAAAGTCAGAATAAAATGCATAATAGCATTTAAGATAAAATCAGATTATTTCATTTCCTACTATAACTTCTCACAATAAATTAACATAAGGATAATAATGTCATATGAAAATGCACACAAACATAACAGAGTCAAATATAATAGGATCAAACTTGTAATTGAATTCTAGTTAAGCAGGAAATAAATATACAGGTAGATATGAATAGTCTTCCCATAAAGACCATGACAAAGAAGTCACAAATTATGGTTGGTCACAGAGTCAGCCTGATGTTTAGACTAGATCTTGTATTTTTGTCCATCTATTGAGTCATTCCCAAGGACCTGGGATAGGTAGATGTTGTTGCTTAATAATATTAAAGGTATCGTTGCAGGATGTAAACTGTTCCAAGTAAAGCTGCCTTTTGCTATTGACTGATGGTGATTTTGTAAATGTTGATGGCATATAAGTGACACTCCAGACATCCATTGCGGTTATTATTATTAAAAACACAACCCAGCAATGATGATGTTTTTACCAGCTAAAAAAACCCCCACCCCAATGTAAGAAAATCTACCCTAACTTCCCTTACAAAAGTTTCTTTCCTCTGCTCTAGTTTTGTTGCATAACTCCCATCTCAAGTTTTATAGTCTGAGGTCTATAACAGAACAGGTTCTAAATATTGAACACAACTCTGCAGTAGGTTCACAGTTTTTCAGATATCTTATCATAGCTTATCTTATAGGTTTGTTGCAAAGATCTGAGAAATTAAGCTTTTACATTCTTTGAGAACTTTCATGAATTTAAATAATTCTTCTCATGAGTCAAAATGCTATACCTTGTGTCAGCAGGAAATGAAAATTTCTGCCTGCATTTCTGATCCCTATACTGACTCTACCACTTCTGTTTCATGTGTAGCGCTACCCTTGAAAGGGCTGCTGGAGTCCAGGTTCTCCTGGTCCTCTTGGTATGGCTGCCAGCCCACTGTAGTCCCTCACTTAGGCACTTCTGCTTGGCTGGGACAGGTGGTGGAGTGGTGATCAGTCAGGTCACATGATGGGGTGGTCAGCCTCTCTCAGCAGGCAGGTTAGTGCAGAGAAGGTATTCAGGTCGCTAGTCAGCTCTTCTTCTTCTTCTTCTTCTTCTTCTTCTTCTTCTTCTTCTTCTTCTTCTTCTTCTTCTTCTTCTTCTTCTTCTTCTTCTTCTTCTTCTTCTTCTTCTTCTCTTTCTCTCTTTCTCTCTTTCTTTCCCAGGCTTGCCCCACAGAAACCTCTCCTCTTCTATCTCTTTCTCTCCCTCAGTTTTGCCCCACAGAAACCTCTCCCATTCTATCCTCCCCCTCAGGCTTACCCCACAGAAACCTCTCCCATTCCTCCCTATCGCCTTCTCCCTCAGGCTTACCTCTCCAACCTGGGCCTCAGCAGAGCCCCCTCTCTGCTCTCTCACTGACTCCTCCCCCAGGCATTTCCCGTGCTGCCTCTTCACCTCACCTCACCCCCGCTACATATATCACTGCAGTCATCTGATTACCCTCATAGTTAAATGGGTTAAACGCATTAAATATATTTGAAGAATGTTTGATACAGATAAGGTTCTGCTGTTGGCGATAAGAAAAGAGTTCTAATAAAAGTAAGCCATCACAGAAACTAGCCATTCAACCCTCTTTATATTCCAAGTTCTAAATTTTACGTCTCTTTCTCCTGCCCCCACATAGCAATGGACTTTTTGCTGCTTGTTTCTTACACTTGGATCTGTAGGGCACCTGCACCATGTTTTAACAATCATTCTGTCTGGTCTCAGGCTCTTTGTCTCTGGCCTTAGTACCTTTAGCCCACACACCTGGATGGTATTGGAGTAATGACGAAAATACCACTTTAATTCCTGTGCCAACTAACAGCTTAAGTGTGTCTCACTCAAAGGGAGGAGATGAAAGCAATTTCAGAAGTGCATACAATAAAGAAAGATATTGGCTGTGTCATGGTGCAGGTGAGATAAGGTCCTACGTTTTGAGCAGAGATTATGAACAAGTAAATAAACTTATAGACATTGGAATTTAAAAGAAATATCTGTTGTGGATCTACAGTATGAGAACAGAAAACAAACAAGTACTGTAAGTTTTAGGGATAAGAGGAAATGTCCTTTCTTCTAAGCAGTCAGTGCAGTAAAAAATTGTGAAACGTTTGAGATCTAACCATATAAAAATTCTAAATCACTATTCCTACTTTCTCAAAAAAAACTTATGCATATAGCTCACCTTTCCTAAAATATAAGGAAAGGGCCTGGATACCTGAAGGACCACCTATCTTCAACTGTTTCGGCTTAGCTGGTACATTCTGACAGGATGAGTACAACCCAGGTTCCTTGTATTACACTACTATGGGAACAAGGATATGTACCTCCTCTGGAACATCATCTTTCCAGACACCCTCTTTCCTGGGGTTCTGAAAAGCCCTAAAGAACGGACTTGGTCTAAGACCTGAAGTTAATGTGATTGTGGGGCCTTGGTTTACTTTGTTATTGTTAAGATTGTTTTAGCCTGGTCTGCAACAGGCCAAAACATGTTTTTAACTGCTTTTACTTTTTTTGTATTTGTAAGCTGCTGAAAATCTATAGTAGTGGGCAGTTATAATTAAATAACAACAAGTAGAGGATAGTAGAATAGAAGACTAATAATTGGACAAAAATTACAAAGTATCAAGACTGAAAATCAAAAATGAAAAATTATAGCATAAATAGGCTGTTGTGGTCCCAGTGATTATTGGCACACTGGGTGCCAGATATAAAAATCTTGGAGGTATTTAGAATATGCCTGGCCAACACTTTCATCTATCAATTACAAAAGAACACACTGCTGGATCTATATCTTATATACTAAACTGATAAGATAGATAGATAGATAGATAATTTAATTTGTATACCACCCTTCTCCCATAGGACTCAGGGCGGTTCACAGCATATTAAAAACAAATAATATACACACAATACAAAAAATGCAAAATACAAAAATACAGAAATACAAAAAATAAACCCCGATAAAAGCCGAATTAAAACCAAATATTACCAGCTGTGTTTCCAATTAAAATACTTTTAAAATTATCCCTACCTAAAATCCTCCCTAG
>NW_015386397.1:3708847-3736523 GCF_001527695.2 Protobothrops mucrosquamatus
TTAACAATTCCCTGGAGCCAGGCTCGTGTACCCTCCCGAGCTGCCAGTACCAGCCAGGAGGGGCACGGATCCAACAAACATGTGGTTGCATTCAGCCCCCCCAAGACCCTGTCCACATCCTCGGGAGCAACAGAGTCAAACTCCTCCCATATAACCGTCTCAAGACCTGCTTCCGTCTCCTCCCCCTGGGCCAACCAGTTGGAGTCCAAGCCTTCTCGGATCCGAGCGACTTTGTCATACAGATATTGTGCAAAATCCTCGGCCCTCCCCTCCAGAGGATCCCCCCCTCCCCTCAGTTGGAGGAGAGAGCGGGTCACCCTGAAGAGGGCGGCCGGGCGATTATCTGATGACGCAATGAGCGAGGAATAGTAGTTAGCCCAAAATATCTTTGGAAAGAACTCAATGCACAGGAAGGCCAACGCCTGTTAAAGAACTGGCAGCTTTGATTTCACATTATTGCATATATAATAATGTACTTAATATTATTAAACTATAACATCTGCCTATCCTAGGTCTTGGGAAAGATTTGATATGATGGACAAAAATGCCAAATCCTGTCTAACTATCTGGCTGCTATGTGACAAACATAATAATAATACAGCAATCGCAGGCAAACTGAAGAAAAAGTGGACCACCTAGTTAGCTGCTGCACAGGGATCCCACAGACTGATTATAATCAACAGCATGACAAAGTAGCTACAACAGTGTATTGAACAACTGGCTTAAGCTGAGAAGCTGTTTGGTCTGGTTCCTGACAAAATGTTACCTCTGTGTTTATCTGAATTTGTATGGATTGTTGTGAGCTACCAAGAATCATTATATGAGATAGGGGGGCCATATAATTCCTATAAGTAAATAAATAAATAAACATTTCTTATCAATTCAATACAGGTTTACAATATAATAAAAAATAAAAAGAGTAATGCTAGACAATTAAAATTAAAGGAGTTAAAAACCAAGACAATAGGGGACCTGGGGCTGGGAATCTTTTCTATCCAATCAGCCCCAATGTAGCAGCTCCTGTCAACGCCCCTAGACCTGGTGGCAGAAATAAATTTTCAGTCTCTTCCAGAAGGCCAGGAATGTGGGGGTGAACCTCATCTCAGTGAGTGAATATTCGGAGAGGGGAGGAGGGGACACAGGAGGAAAGAATCTTATTAAATTGTTGTACTCAGTCCAGTATTACAGTATAGTAGTTCTGAAATTAAGAAAGGACCTCCTGGTTTTGACTCCTTTAGGCCACTATTTCTTTTGAAAGAAATATTTTGAAAAATTTTCTTAAACTTTAGCAGTATGTCTTAAAGGGATGATAGATATTATTGTCCAAATTTATTTATGCAATAGTAGAAGTAACAAATTCAAAACAGAGAGAGGGGTACCACAAGAAATAACAGTGGATGACAGAGGAAATTCTTCATCTCATGGATGAAAGAAGATCTTATAAAAATAAAAACAAAGAAAAATACAATGAATTGCAGAAAACAATTAGAAGAAAAATTCGACTGGCAAAAGAAAAGTGGTTTGCAAAGAGTTGCAAGGAAATAGAGACAGAACGTATACATGATACATGATAATATACATGATAATTTCAATTTACACAAAAAAGTGAAAGAAGCAGCAAGCCTCTACAAAAAGAAAATCAACAACTTAGTTGACAAAGAGGGGAAAATTATCTTAGATAAGGATGAAAAACTAAAAAGATGGAAGGAATATATTGAAGAACTTTTTGAGGACACTAGGGATGATATAGATATGGGAAGTATAACAACTGGACCAAATATCACTGTGGAAGAGGTTGAACATGCAATAAAAATAGCAAAAACAAGAAAAGCCACAGGACCTGATGATATCCCAGTAGAAATTTTAAAATTGCTGAAAGACAATGGGAAGATTTTTTTACTATAGCTCTTCAATCAGATATATGAAACAGGAAAGATACCAAATGATTGGCTAAAATCAACCTTTGTGACAATCCCAAAAAAATAAATGCAAAGAAGTGTACCAAATACAGAACAATAAGCTTAATGAGTCATGCCCTGAAAATATTCCTGAGAATAATTCACACAAGAATATACAACAAAATTGAAGAGCTTCTAGGTAACACACAATTTGGCTTCAGAAACAATCTTGGTACACGAGATGCGCTGTTCAGCATTCAGGTTCTTGTACAGCGTTGTAGAGATGTCAATCACAGTGTTTACATGTGCTTCATTGATTTTAAAAAAGCTTTTGATAAAATAAGACACAGCAAACTATTAGAAATCCTGAAACAAGGGGGACTAGATGACAAGACATCCAATAATAAAGAAGCTGTTTTGGCATCAGGTAGCAAATGTGAGACTAGGCCAAACATACTCAGCTGATGCAGAAATAAGAAGAGGGGTCAGACAGGGATGTATTCTGTTTCCACTGTTGTTCAATATCTACTCTGAGTCAATCTTCAACAAGGCACTGGAGAACATCGATGCTGGCATCAAAGTAAACGGTGTTAGGATCAACAACTTAAGATATGCTGACGATACAGTTCTGCTTGCCAGTAAGCATGAAGACCTTCAGCTCCTCATCAACAGAGTCACAGAAATATCTGAAAAATATGGCTTGAAGCTTAACACCTCAAAAACCAAGATCATGGTCGTCAGCAAACAACCCGAAAAGGTCTTCTGCAGTCACGACATAAGCCTAAGACTGAAAATCAGGCTTGTCAGATGCTATATTTTTTCTATCCTGCTCTATGGAGTAGAGAGTTGGTCTTTGACAGAAGGCCACCTGAAGAGACTAGAAGCATTTGAAATGTGGATTTACAGGCGGCTGTTACGTATAAGTTGGATTGACAAGATCAGAAATGAGGAGGTAATAAGCCGCCTGGGAAAGCCAAGGGAAATCATCAAAACAATTAAAAAACGAAAATTAGAATATTTCGGACATGTGATGCGATACCCAGAAAAATACAGCATACTCCATTTAATCCTCCAGGGAAAGATCGAAGGCAAACGAGGTCCAGGCAGAACATCATGGCTTCAAAATCTAAGGGACTGGTTTGGACAAAACTCAGCAGCACTTTTTCGTGCGGCTGCTGATAAAAACAGGATCGCCAACATGTTCGCCAACATCTGATAACGGATATGGCACAACAAGAAGAGAAGAAATTTATTTTCAGAAGTTATATAGTATTTCTGATCTCACTAGAAAGCAATGTAATTTCTGATAGTAAATCAGTAATTGATCTGGAAATAAGGGGAAACCTAATAGATAGAGCATTTGTAGTAAATACATACATACATACATACATACATACATACATACATACATACATACATACAGTATTTTATTTCTTTTATTAGTTTGATTTAGTGTATTTTACATAGTTTACATAGTATCTTAAAAATTATAATTAGTGCATCTGTTAACTCAAACAGCATTCATTAGCTAATAAAAACTATTATTGGATTCCTTTTGTAAATACATATAGTATTATTTTCTATAATACTGTATCTCAATACTTTTAATTTAGGAGACAAGAAGCCAATTACTGAGTGTAAGTAGGATTTCACCTGAGGAGAATGGAACTTTGTTTTTCCTGTTTAACATATTCATTTAGCTTTAGTATTTTGTTGATTTGGTTGTATCACTTAGAGGAGTTCACAAATATTATCAAAAATTTATCTCAGGCTTTTCTTTATTATACACAGTTCTTTCTCAGTCAGATTTAATTGAACTTCAGCTTGCAAAATTGAGGCAATTGGTTTTGCGGAACAATATTTTGGGTCATTAATATTGTTGTAGTATTAAACTGAAATTAATAACAATTTAAATGAAACAGCCATTTCAAAGCCAAGACATGGTAATAGTGTCCCCAATATCACTTTTTAAAAAGCAAAAAATGTACACTTGTGAATCAAGCATTTATTCTTAATCATAATTTCATACATATAATTTCCCTATCCAAATTTGCTTCTTCTCCACTGTTTACTATGATGTCAGAGTTACCGCTAGCTTGAGACCTTGGCACCTTTGAAAGTAGTAATAGCATCATAAGACATTATATCATCTATGGTTCAGAGCACTATGAATAACCTCCATTATTTACATGTTAGAAGCCAGCATGCGTACAATCTACAGATTTTCTTCCTGGCTGAACCCTCAATCACCCACTGAAAACCATGTTATCTGTTTAAATTATTCACAGCTCTCACAAGATACTTAATCAAGTTAAGGGCAGTTCAGCTACTATACAATTTGTGGTATCATCACCAATTCATCATATAGAGAAAAATGGAAGATGTAAAATTCCCAGCCATACCTATAAGATATGTATACACAAAAAAGCTTACTCATTATTAACTGAACCATAGATCAGTTCTTACTGTCTGAGTTTGTCTCACACAAAACCAACTGCACTATTTCAGAACAGCACAGCCTGAAATTAACTAGCTGATAGCATATTAGTTTAGAGCAGTGGTCCTCAACCTTTTTAATGCCGTGACCCCCAACCGGTCGTAAGTCGAGGACTAAACCGGTCATAAGTCAAGGACTAAACCGGTCATAAGTTGAGGACTACCCAGCCGGTCATAAGTCGAGGACTTTCCCTGCCCGGGAGCGCCGCGCATGTGTGGTTCCGCCCCCTGCGACGGCCGAGGCGTAGCTGGCAAGTGGCAGAGACGGAGCAGGCCGACCACCAGCTGGCCCAGCCCAAGGGAGGTAAGGCACCCGCCGGAAAAGGGGAAAAAATGGCGGACAGCCTTGCTTGGCGACCCCCGTGAAATGGTCAATCGACCCCAAATGGGGTCATGACCCATAGGTTGAGAACCACTGGTTTAGAGTGCTATGTGAAACCACAGCTGTATACTCCTTTCTTGGTCCTCTCAAATTGTTCCTTTCATCTCCCCTACGCATTTTTAAAAAGTATATGTGTAATGTAAATATGTGTAGGATATAAATATAGAAATAATTAATCACCCCTCCCCCAAAAAACTTTGTGCAAATTAGTCCCTGGATGGCTTTAGAGAGAAAGGATGCACTATTACCATGTGATCAACAGTTGGCTGCCATGGTGGAGATGTGTTGCTTGTTAGAATTTTTTGCCATAGGCATTACCAAAAATATTGAGCCAGCCTTGCATTTTTTTAAAATGATCAAAAGCACTTATTGAAAAGGTTGTACCTTCTTGACTCATTTCTAAGCTGTCAGCTTTCTTTTCCATTCTCAGAAAACCATGACACCAAGATCTGCAGGTTTTAGGTAACCAGACAGGTTTTTGTAAGAAGGGCAGCTGGCTTGACAGGTTTGGGGAGAAGATGGAGTTGGGAAGAACACAGACATAGACCATGATATCTCTGACTCCACAATGAAGGGGGGAGGGGGAGGGAGAGAAACACACAAGCCAAGAATGCAAATATTGTATGTCATCAATGTGATTCATTGGCCCGCCCCTACAGGAGACAGTGGCAAAATGAAGAAATCTGTAGATATTATTTTTAAAGGCCCTTTAGATACATGTGGAGAATATTGCCTTGATTGTTATCGGACAATGAGCATATTTAGAAGTCTAAGGGGTTGAATTCTCATGGGAATCTAAACCAAGAAGTCCTTTGCTTAGATGTATTTCAGACAATGATATGCATAGAGGATTTTCAGTAGTGAATCAAACTAAACACTAGGCTTTTATATTCATTCCCATATGCTTTGTATTGTATTTGTATTTAAAAAAAATATCTACAGCTTTAAGTTTTCCTGCAGATGGGAAAATTCATTTCCAACAAAGACTTGCTTCTTCAGAAGTGCCTGCATTTTGCTGCAGCATGAGTGGTCAGTTGTGATTTAAGTCCTTAAGTCTCTTTGTCTGTCTGTCTGTCTGTTTCTCTCTCCCTCCCTCCCTCCCTCGCTCTCTCTCTGTATGTGTGTGTATGTGTGTGTGTGTGTGTCTATGAGGCTTGAAAGGTAGGGGGAAGAAGGCTGCTGGCATTCTTCGCATGCTTTTGCTTTGACTGTAACCACTTGGGAATTAGGGAGAGGATTGTCTTCGGAGATGAAGCAAACTCCTTCCCAGCTGGTTCCAACCTGATTCCAAGGTTGTTGTGCCCTGATGGTGACCTGCTAGCTATCCAGCACCTCAGCATTCTCAAAACAACTCTGTAGCATCTGTAGCATTGGCTGCTGGTGGACTGGTTATGGGGATTGGATTTGGGGAAGTAAAAGAATTGCTTTATGCTTTGTGTGGGACCTTCAGATTCCACCTGAATTTCTGCATCCACTTTCTCTCAGTAAACGTTCTTTTGATTAACCTCAATGGAGTCAAACGTTTTACTTTCCTGAGGGACTAGCTGGGGCAGGTCCTTACATTAGGCAGAATCTGCAAGCTCGGGCAACCCAGAGAGGTGCCAGTCTATCATGGGAACTGTGCAAATGATATCAGCCCAAGGCAGGAACCAGGAGGAAGCTGAGTGCTGGGGGAAGCCTCATCCAGGGTTCCCCCAGGGTGGGACCTCTCCAAGTGGATGGAGGAGGTTGCCAGTCTGGGACACACATCGAGACCCAGGTGGTCCATAGATGTCGACAGGAAAGATAACTGGGAAGGGAGAAAAAAAAGGTGACCCTCATCCAGCACCGTTGTGGCAGCCAATGACATGAATGGCAACTGGAGCTGGAGGAACTGTGGCTGTTTATTGACAAGAATCTTGCCCAGAGTTTCAGCCAGCCAGTGTGACCACAGGTAGCAGTTCCTGTTCTTTTCCAAGAAAAGAAACATGGGACACTTCATCTATGTATGGACTATAGGAGACTTAATGCTGTGTGGGGGGGGATGTCTACCCCTTGCCCCTAATGAAGGACATGTTAGCCCACTTGGCTAAGGGCAAGATATTCACTAAACTGGAGTTATGGGAAGCCTACTACCATGTGAGGATCAGGGAGGGGGACGAATGGAAGACTGCTTTCAATTGCCCACTGGGCTGTTCCAATTCAAAGTCCTTCCCTTTGGATTACAGGGTGCCCCTGCTGTGTTCATGCAATTAATGAGGTTCTATATGAACACTTGTGCAAGGGGGTGCTAGTGTACTGGGATGACATTTTGATTTCTACTGAAACAAAAGCTGAGCACGTGAAACTGATGAGGGCTGTTCTTCAGAAAGTATGAGCTGCCAAGCTTTACGTCAAACTCTCTAAATGCGAATTCCACAAAGCAAATAGATTACCTAGGCTATCACATTTCTTGCGAGGGAATTGAAATGGACCCTCAAAAGGTCAAAGCAGTATTGGAGTGGGTTCCACCCTGAACCAGAAGCAACTGCAAAATTTCCTGGGTTTCCCTAACTTTTACCGTCAATTCATCCCATCGTTGCCCAAATCACCCTCCCCATTATAAACCTGTTAAAGACCAAGGGGGGGGGGACAAACCCAAGCCTGGTCAACCTCTAAAATGGATGATGGAATGCCAAGCAGTATTCAAGAAGCTCAAATGATTGTTTGCAACTAAACCAGTTCTAAAGCAGATGCTAGCAATGTAACTGGGGGCTGTGCTGTTACAGAAAAACAAGAGTAACCAGCTGCAAATGTGCGCTTACACCTCTAAAAAACTATCAAAAACTGAACAAAGGTGGGCCATGTGGGAAAAGGAGGCTTGCGCAGTATGCTGGGCACTCTTGTCTTGGAGATACTTCCTAGAAGGAAGCAAAGTACCTTTTGAAGTATGGACTGATCATAAAAATCTGGAGGCATTAAAAACCCCATGGAAATTATCTCCAAAGCAAGTGTGATGGGTGCAATACTTTAACTGTTTCAACTTCACATTATGTTACCTCCCAGGGGGAAATTTTTTTCTAGCTGATGCACAATTATGTATGCCTCAATACAATTGCCCTGAAGTGGAAATAGTCAAACCAGTGCTCCCATCCCACCAGTTAGCCGGCCAAGTGACCACCCAAGCACAGGCAAAAGAGATGTCCAATAGACAATGAAATGACTACAGCCCTTAAGACCGCACTGAACGAAGACAAGTGGTTTCAAAGTCATGTGAACATCTGTTCAATCCAAGATGGGCTGGCTTGGGTAGGGGTAAGTTCTATGTACTGGAGAGTCAAAGGTTGATGGTTTTGGGGAAAAGCCACAATTCCAAAGTGGTGAGGCACTTTGGTTTTGTAAAAACTTTACACCTGGTAAAAAGACAATTTTGGTGACCGTTCCTCAAAAAGGACATTGACAGTTATGTAGCAAGTTGCCCTGTTTGTGCCTCCGCCAAACAATGCCAAGGGAAAACCCCTGGACTCCTTCAGTTCATGGCTGAGCCAACAGCACCCTGGAGAGAGATCTCCATGGATTTCATTGTGGAACTCCCTGAAAGCTCAGGAAATACCATTATATGGGTCGTGAATTTGTCCCATGCTAGAAAATTCCATCGGGGCAGGGGCTACCCAAGTTATTTTAAATCATATTTACCTACTGCATGGGGCACCCCAATGCATCATTTCAGGCAGATGGGTGCAATTCATTGCTAAGTTTTGGTGGGCCTTAACTTCCTTAACCCACTTGGGACTGATCAGGGGCTTAGTTCCAGTCACCATCCCCAAACAAATGGGGTGTGTGAACTAGCAATCTCAGTATTGGAACAGTACTTCAGATGCTTTATTAATTATCAGCAGAATGATTGGACTGATTTGTTGCCTTTTTCAGAAGTGGCATATAACAATTCTGTACATAGTAGCACAGGATTCATTCCTTTCAGGATGGCTACTGGTCAGGAATTTAAGCTCATGCCCGAACTACCTCTAAATGACCCTCTGGTGCCATTATTAAAATAATGAGTCTCCCAATTATAAAATACATGTCCAGACATGAGAAAACCCTTGCAGATGCTCAGGAGGCTTACAAAACTCAGGCCAACAAGAAATGAATGGAACCCAAACCATTCAACACTGGTGATCATGTTTATCTCTCTACCAGCTACCTACTGTCTCTACAGCCTTCAAAGAAATTAGGACTCAAGTTTCCCATCAAATGTATTATAAATCCTGTGATTGTAGAGTTGGATTTGCCAAAGTCCCTTCAACGGATCCATCCTGTGTTCCATTGTAGTTTATTAAAACTTAAGGTTATTTCCTCTCTTAGGCCAAACTTTCCACCACCTCCCAAGCTACTAATGGTTGAGGGAGAGCAACACTTTGAAGTCCAAGAGATTTTGGATTCCCACAGGAATAGGGGAGAGTTCCAATATTTAGTAGTGTGGAAGGATTTCCCTAAAGCTCAGAATGAGTGGGTGAATCACTGCCATGTTAGAGCTCCCAGACTTGTTAAGCATTTTCATAACAAATACCCTGATAAACCTAAATAATGTTTCTCTTAATTTCATAGTTTTCTTTCTCTCCCTGTTTATTATATTTCTTTCTGCAGGACTGACATCGAATTTGTTTCAAAGATGAAGCAGACTCCTTCCCAGTCAGTCCCAGCCTGGTTCCAAGACCATCGTGCCCTGAGGGTGACTTGTTATCTACCCAGCACCTCAGCATTCTCAAAACAACTCTGCAGCATCACATTGGTTGCTGGTGGACTGGTTGGGTGGGGGGTTGGATTTGGGGAAGTGAAAGAATTGCTTTGTGCTTTGCGTGGGACCTTCAGATTCTACCTGACTTTTCTACATCCACTTTCTTTCAGTAAAAAATCTTTTGATTAACCTCAATGGAGTCAAAAGTTTTACTTTCCTGAGGGACCAGCTGGGGCAGGTCCTTACAGTGTGTCTGGTATGATACTAAAGTTCTGGAATCTCTAGTTACATGATACTTAGTCAAGATGGACAATTTGTACTCAATACATTCTGTAAACTCATAGACATGCATACTTGCATTCTGATATCCTAATAATGTGAAAATAATTAAAACAGCTATATTTCATCAGGACAGTGGAATGACAGGAAAAAAACAGCCAATTATAAATGATTGAAGTATTATCAGAATCCAGGAATATACAATACCCCTTATTGTATCACATACAGGTCAATAGAAAGCCAAATTCGCTTAACAGCTGTGTTACTAACTTAACAACTGCACGTATTCATTTAAAAACTGTGGTAAGAAAGGTTGTAAAATGGGGCAAAATTTAGTTGCCAGCAGTCTCACCTACCAACAAAATTTTTTTGCTCAATGATGGTTGTAAGCCAAGGACTACCTGTTGTGTCTTATCATCATGTGACATAGGATTTTTAAGAGGAAAGCAATTAGTTTTTTTTTCCCCTGGAAAATATAATTCTAAGAAATGCAAAAAAGATGGAAGCCTGTAATTGTATAAAGATCAATAGAACTCCTCATTTGAACCTTGTATAAAATCAGTAGGCATGGCTAATGGCTTTGAAGAATTAGAAATTGGCTTGTGAACATTTTTAAGGCCTTGTAACCCACAGGAGATATAATTTATGGAGCACTAATCTGACTTTGGTGACGTCATTCTTGCCCCAGGTAGCTGTGACGTTTGAGTTGGCTCATTCATAATTTCATTTCCCTTTGATCTTCCCCAACAACAAACCTTTTCTATCATTTATTCCTGGGTGGGCAAGATATTTACATTGTGTACATAAAATATGAGAGACCAAACTACTTTAGCTAACAAATGTTTATCAGTTTATTTTCTGAAACATATCTGGAGTTATCTGTACATCTCACTGTGGGGGAAAAGAAAAAAGGAAAGAGGAGAAGCAATGGGAATGAAATAGAAAGAAAAGAGAAGAGAGGAATGTATGTATGTATATACATGCTTCAAAAGGAACATGTTGGTATGTGATAAAGTGACATAGAGATAATGGGTTGATCCATTTATTGCAGGCAAACCCCAAGAGAGAGTTCTCCCAGAGCACTGCAGCCCCAGGGGACTGATGTTCCACTCTGTGTTAGAGCTATCCATCTTTCCTTGCTATTCCTGCTCGTCAACTTCAGTGTTTAGTTAATATATTCCTTTATTGTAGAGGTGCAGAACTTTTTTCTGGATTAGGGGCTGTGTTTAGCATTTTGAGGTGAATGGCAGGGATCATCCTCTGAAAGATAGTGGGTGAAGCTAAGAAAAAAAGCACTTTTTATTTTATATCTTTTATAATTTAATGTCATTACTATAATGAGAGAGACAGACAGAGACAGAGTTGCAGCCAAAAGTATTTGTACCTCTTCACTTTTCCCCAAAGAATCCAAATATGCCATGAAATAATTTGAAATGGAAAAAAGTAAATGGGAGTCACTCTGTAGTCAACAAAGCTTGTAATGTATGAACTAATATATTCTAATAAATAATTAAACAATTGGCTGTATCTGCATATGTAATCATGTTCTCATCCTATAGGTAATAATATTCCTTTTGATCACATTAAAAATTACAGTCTTATGCAGGGCTTTTTTTGTCATAGAGCGCCCAGAACGGAGTTCTGGCACCTTTTTTGGATGGAACCTTGTAGAGTAGGCAAGGTGGGTGGTATGACATGTGTGAGTTCCGGCACCTTTTTTTTTTTTTTTTTTTTTTTACAAAAAAAGCACTGGTCTTATGATCTAAGACTATGAAGGAAACAGTTCTACAGCTTTAAGCTTTGCAATTCTGATTCATCACATGTCTATTCTATTTCTATTTAAAATTTCCACTAATTCTCTCAATCACATTTCATCTTTAATGTGATAGTGTTTGAATCCCCTTTAACTAATAAAAATAACAATGGTCAGTATATAAAAAAATGGCAGGCAAAGTAGAAAAGCAGGGGGTTGGATTAGAAGACCTTCAAGATCCTTTCCAACTCTGTTATTCTGTTAGATAACAGCAAGACCTGGAAATGGCTACAAGTAAAAAAGTTGGAGAAAGAGAGATACTAATTCTGGCTGCACAAAACTTTAAGAACAAATGCATAAGAAGTCAGAATTGAGAAGACAAAATCAGACAGTGAATACCAGTTCTGTAAAGAAACTGAAGAAACAGTTGCTGTAACATTCATTCATTTATTAAATTGTTATGCTACCCATCTTACTGATACAATAACTTTGGGCAGCTTACAATATAATAAAAAAAGTAAAAAAAAAAGATAACACAAGACAATTAAAATTAAGAGAGTTAGATAGAAACATTAGAATTAAAAACCAAGACAATGAGTGACCTGTGGGTGGGAATCTTTCTATCCTGTCAGCCATCTCCAATGTAACAGGCCCCTATCGATGGCCCCAGGCCAGGAAGCAGAGCCATGTTTTTAGGCTCTTCCAGAAGGCCAGGAATATAGGGCAGATCTTACTTCCAGTGGAAGAATATTCCTAAGGCAGGACCAGTACATTAAAAAAAAAATTGGCAGACAAAGATCGTACAAACTGACTATAAACAACAGCATGATAAAGTAACAACAATGGTGCATTAGAAGATCTGCAAGAGATGCCATTTGCCTCCAAGTAAGAATTGGCCACACCACAAAATAGACAAAGTTAATGAAAAATAAAGAAGCCAAAGTGCTCTGGGGCTTTAGAATTTAAAGAGGCAAGCACCTGCTACAACACCCAGACATAACAATTGTTGAGAAGAAAGACAAAAAAAAATGTTGAGAAGAAAGATAAAAAGTTGACTATTGCAATACTTGAATACAGGAGAAGATAAGACAAAGAACTGAAGGAAATCACAAAATACAAAGACCTGCAACTTTGGTAAAAAAAAATAATAATAAAAAAGCAAAGATAGAAACAATAGTAATAGGTGCTGAGGGTACAATCCCAGAATATAAATATATACATATATCCAAATTTCTTTTTCTGACAAAGAGTTAAAGAATTAAACCGGGAGACTAAGATGGCCATTTCTAGCTTGTTCTGCTTTCATCAGTTAGCCATACCCTTTATGGGATTCGAACCTGGGCAGTTTCTCAGACAGACCGGTCTGATTGAGTACACCTTGACATTTTTAACTGCTATACTGCAGTTTTTCTTTTTACAATATATTTTACCATGCAGCCCCCAGCTAGGGGCGTTAAGCAGGCTCAAGTCGCAACTGCGACTTGTCAGAAAAAGAAATTTGGATATATATAGTGTTGCAACCGGAGGGAGAGAAGAAGGGATCAATCTAGACTCGATGGGGAAGGATCATGAAGGTAGAAGAGGGATGGATGGTGAAATGAAGGAGAGGGAAGGGGTGGATAGCTTGGAGGGGAAGGATGAGAGGGTTGAAGTGGATGAGAGATGTACGAAAGAACCCCAAGTGATCCCGGATGAGGACAGCTGGGAGCCTCATAATGGTAAGCAGGGAAGGAAGGCAAAACGTTTACACGCGGGTAAAAGGAAGACAGGTACCGCGCAGGAGCGCATATACCGGGGCCCGGTCACGCGATCGCACAGCCGGATGCAGGCATTTGAAAACGCTATATAAACCCTCCCAAAAACCGCCTTAGCAACCCTGAAGATGTCGGGAGGGCCCGACGAAAGCTTGGTTGCCTACAAATTTTTAATAATGTTTTACTGCTTTTAAATTGTTTTTAAACTTTTTAATTGCTCATAAATATTTTATCCCCTCTTGGTGATCGCAATTATTTCGNATATATATATATATATATATATATATATATATATATATATATATATATATATATATATATATATATATATATATATATATACACATACATATATATATATATACATATACATATACATACAAATTTCTTTTTCTGACAAAGAGTTAATTAAATTGGGAGACTAAGATGGCCATTTCGAGCTCATTTGCTCTCTTCTCACAAAGAGTTAAAGAATTAAATTATATATATATAATTGGTGGTAGAATGGAGAGTTCAAAGTGGGCTGGACATAGATCTCTTGTGGGTGCGAAGGGACTCGAAATTGATAATGTGCTTGACCCCTCCCTCGGACTCAGCCTGATCATCTCCTACATCTTCTTTGTCTGCTTATTGGAATTAGCTAACGGATGTAATACTGGGATGGATAGCTTTTAAAATAAATAAATAAATGGAGATATTGCTCCTCCTTACACTCCCAAAAAACAACACCTCCAGCAGAAAATTTTGAATGTGGCCATGGAACAATTAAATCCAAGCTTTTCTACTCCCTTAAGAATAAAGGTATTTGAAAGAAATATCAGGATCAGAGTTAAATTATATACTGTTTTCTCTAGCAGGCATAAAAAGTACAATTATATAATTGCATATTCTATGCATTCAATTAGAATTTCTATAGAACAGTGTTGCCAGCTCTCTTTATTTCTTGTTGATATAAAATTACTTATCTTAACACATGTTATATAGTGGCCTTTACCTCCTCAGAACTCTCTAGATGAATTGGTGGTGGTGTTTTTTTTTACATACAATTCAACTGTTTGTGTGTCAAATTAGAAAAGGTTAAAAATATACTGTAGTTATATAAGTGGCCTTCATTTGCACCAAGTGCCACATAGTGCATGCCTAACAATCCCCGTTTCTTTTATGATTTCCCAAGTTGATAAGAAGTAGACAAACCTTAGTAACAAACTGGCCTAAATTCTGACTCAAAGTCTCAAAACCACAAATTCAAGAATGGCTTTACATGATATCGTTGTAGACATGCACACTTAATTGTTTGCAAAACATTGTCTGTTTTATGTTAACGAGCTCAAAGAAGTCCCAAGATGATGAAATTTAGGTGTGGGCTGGGCAGCAACTCCTGTTTCTGTTTCTATCATCACTTTTATTTGTCTTTAAATCTTAAAAATTTCCTTCAATAGCTTTAAATTTGGTCAGACAGGTTCTCCCCTCCCTAGATGACAATATATGTTTTCGAATGAGAGTAGGGAGGGAAAGGAAGTTGCTGTAATTAAAAAATCAGGCATGAATTATTCAAGGTTGTCAACTGACTGTTTTAGAAAACGTTAGGAAAGGTGAGGTTTTCTTCTTCAGAAAGGTCAGAACCATTCAAAGACTTTTCAAAGACTTGTAATGGTAAATACAATACAATTTAAGCAGAAATGAAATGCAATAAGATTAAAGGAAGAGGCTGGAAAAACACACTAACCATCTCTGAATGTATTCAAGAGAAATTTATATAAAATTATGCCTAAGAACCATGATAGTTTAGCTATAAAAGCAAATGGGGTATTTGACCCTATTTCAATTTCTCACTCTCCTAGTCCTTGTGTCAGCATCCTTAATTCTACACATACTTTAAGTGAGCCAGAATCATGAGAACACAAAAATATATTATTCATCTAGCTTATCTGGTTTATTTTCATATAAGCACATGTTTGATCTCCATTTCCTTCCATTTTTTTTAATTTTCCAAACATTTACATTAAGTTTTCCATTGCTGTAGAACTTGGGTTGCTGCACTTGGCTTATTTGTAGAGACTGATTCACCACTTGCAGCATATGCTCTGGATGGTATGAGGAGATTTGGAGACCACAAATACATAAAACAGCTTCTTGGAGTTGAGAGCTGGACTTCTTCTGGTCATCTAATATTTGGAAGCATCATAGTTCACATATATAGTAGGCATTGACTATAGCAGTGGTGGCGAACCTATGGCACGGGTGCCAGAGGTGGCACTCAGAGCCCTCTCTGTGGGCACGCGTGCCGTCGCCGCAGTCCTAGGCCTTCAGCTGGGTTTTATAAAACTTTTTTGTGAGGGAAAAGAAAAGGTCTTGTAAAGTTGGAATTGATTGATTGAACATTTTAGTCCCACCCAGTTTGCCGTTACCACCACAACCACGCCCACCCAATGGGCCACGCCCACCAAACGGGCCACACCCACCTGGCACTCGACAATGCATAAGTGGGTTTTGGGTTGCAGTTTGGGCACTTGGTCTCTAAAAGGTTTGCCATCACTGGACTATAGTAATGTGTAAAATATGAAGAAAATGAAGAACCAAATGAAAAGGTAAAATGGATAGATGAAGGTTGTGAAAGGAGTTAATTACAATCCTTAAGATATTAAAAAGAAATATAAATAACCTTATAAGGAAATAAGATATTAACAATGGCATATTAATTAAATTTAATTACTTGGGTATTAAAAGCTAAGGGAAGACCTCTCCCCAGACAAACCTTTACAAACTATAATATCCCAAGGAATCAGTGAATTTTCATAAAATCTTTTTAAAAAGCTATGAGAGAGGGATTAAGATTAATTAGGTAACTTTTGAAAGAAATTGTTCTTCACTTTTAAGTGTAGACTATCAGCAGTTGTGATACTTATTGGAGACTATGAAAGTATCATAAGAAATAAAATCCTTATTTGGCTTCAGCTATAATTTATGACCCGTGAAAGAGCATCTTAGAGGTCTTCCTTTTTTTAAAGTGGAAGACGTACTCCAATTTCAGACAAGATCTTTGATATAGAAACATCTTTATGGTCCCAGTGGAAGCTCTTGAGATAGCCTTTTCCTTTGCTGACATTCCAAAATTAAAAAAAGGAAAATGAGGCATGCAAAAAATCGGCAAGGAACTGAAGTTGTAGATCTGTTACATTAAACCTTTGATCCCTCAGTCATGATTCTAAAGAAATTTCCAATTTACGACAATCCTAAAAAAATTGTAGATTAATTCTATCATATTTTTAGATCAAGTGGTTTTTAATATCTGCTGAATTAATTGAATCTTGCTGTTCCACATCCTCTTTATCACGCCCACAGTAGAATGTATATGCAAAAAAGTGCATTTTTTTTGTTTCCTGCCTTTACTGGAAAAGCAATAAGATTTATTCACACCCACATACCTTTGATAGCTCTTCCACTGAAAGAATTTCTGAGAAGCAGGACACATAGTCATCCCAAAGGAAACACACCCAGTTTTTGTACTATTTTAAATTATGGGGAGTGGACCATCCCCCCCCCAATTTTTATTTTCTAGGTGCCAAGATTGCATCACATAAATTCAGATAGACTTTACATCGCTAAAATGACAGTGCTCCCAAAGAGACCCTGAAAGCTTCATGCCAAAAAATTGGGATATCTATCTTCCTAGAACATACCCTTCCGAGCCCACTGAGCATGCTTAGATTTCATTGAACTCTTTGGGGTTTTTTTATACTTGAGATATTATTTTTCCCCATTTTTTAAAAAAAGTATTTCTGCAAGCCATGTTTTTCTGAACCTACCAATCCCTCCCCCTGTATATGAATATTGTTATTTTATGTCATAAAATCAGGCTTTTAGGTATGGGTTGCCAAAATCAGCATAGCCATTAGATGATAGTTGTTTTTTAGTGTTTACGGTGATCTTTTTAGTGTTATCTCTTGGTGTTTAACAATGAACATTAAGTTTACTGAGAGTGAAGGTTCGTCCTCTGAGCTTGTGGGTTGGTTTCTGAACATTTTATTACCAAGCTAGGAAACATCTTCAGCAGAGTTTAGGGGATGTCAGTGTTCTTCTGTTTATAAGGGCTTCAGGTGGGGTGTGTTAAGTGAGGGTCTGTGATGGGTTTTGTGATGGGTCAGGTATAAGTCGTCAGTGAGTCTTGTGATGGGTCTTGTCAGGAGAGGTTACATCAGGTCAGGGTCATTGGGAGGTGAACTGCTGGTGGGGGGGCTTGTGTGGGTTGGTTGACGGTCGATGTTGTCTCTGGTTGGCTGTGTGGTTGATTTGGATTCTGAGGGTTTGTAAGCTGGTTGTAGGTCAATGTGTCTGTTGATGGAATTGCTTGTGGAGGGCCAGGCTTTGATGAACTCATGAGCATGGTGGGTGGTAGCCTGGCCAATGTTTTTATGTTGCTGCAATTGAACTGGTGCTGTTTGGTGTCAGTGTGGGTAGAGATTAAGGATTTGAGATCACGGCATTTGACTGCCAGCCGGTATTCGTAGATCCTGATTTTTAACTGACGTAATGTTTGTCCCATGTAGAATTGGTTGCAATGGTTATAGTTGATTTTGTAGATGACTTGTTTCTTTCATCCTTCTGTATCTTGTCTTTGGTTCTGGATAATTCCTGGTGGAGTGTGGCTGTGTGTTTGTGGGCTATTGCTTTTCCTAGGAGTGGGAGAATTCTGGCTGTCATTTCCCACACCCCTTTTGTGTATGGTAGGGTTAGTTTTTGCGTGGTGGTCGGCTGTATGGTGTGTTGTGGTTGGATGATGTGTGCTGGAATCTGAACCTGACCTGATGTAACCTCGCCATCACAAGACCCATCACAAGACTCACTGACGACTTATACCATCACAAGACCCATCACAGACTCTCACTTGACACACCCATACCTGAAGCCCTTATAAACAGAAGAACACTGACATCCCCTAAACTCTGCTGAATATATTACCTAGCCTGGTAATGAAATGTTCAGAAACCAATTCACAAGCTCGGAGAATGAACGTTCACCTTCATCCTACACCCAAGCTACAGATATTCGCCACTATTACAAAGTTTACTGCTTATTCAGTGAGTGTCTGGATTTTTTTTTAATGGAGAGTTGATAGCCCAATTTAAAAATCAGCATGAATGTGAATAGGACAATACTACTTGTACTGAAATTGGGGGGGAAATTATGCATAGCAGAAATAGAAAGAGATTGCCTTACAGGTAGTATGGAAGCAGGTAAGGATAATATTGTACATTTAAAAATGATAAGTGGCCCATATTTGTATGGTGCAAACTGAATCGTGCAAATGATCTCTGAATAACTTTTGCTTAAAGAAGAAACCATCCTTCTCAGTGATCAGCACTTCACATATGATTTATAATACTTATAGAATTGTTGTATAAAATTACTAATTTGTAATTATTTGAATGAATATATATGTTGCTGTGTACATACACACACACACATACACAGAGAGAGAGAGAGAGAGAGAGAGAGAGAGAGAGAGAAGCCCTAGTTTTGAGGCGAGGCACACACTTAAAAATCAAGCTAGGGTGGGAGTGGGGGGTGGATCTGCCCCATATGCCCTGCATCCACTTACCTTCCAGCCAGGCCTCTCCTCGCCGGCCCATTTCTTCTGCAGCCTCTTCTGAAGCCAGGCCTGCATTTTCAGTCATAGGTCTTTCCAGAAGGGCTGTGCAGCCAAGAAGCGAGCTGTGGATTGAATCCATAGCTCGATTCTGCAAGATCTCTGCAGCAGAGGACAGAGCTATAGATTGAATCCATAGCTCGGTACTCAGCTGCAGAGGCCTTCCGGAAAGGTCTGACTGCAAAATGCAGGCCGGAATGCAGCTGCAAAATGCAGCTGCTCCTTCAGCCCCAGAAGAAGTGGACCTGCTGGGTGGGGCTGTCGGTGCTGGAGGTGAGTAAGATATCCCCTGAAAATAAGACCTGGTGCCTCTTTTGAAGGCAAAAAATAAATAAAATAAGACCCGGTCTTATTTTCGGGGAAACAAGTAATGTAGCTCTGTGTGTGTGTGTGTGTGTACATACATAGACACACACACATACAAAGCTACATTACTATTTAACTCTTAGTCTGAATTTTTCACTTCACTATTGAAATAACAGTTACTGTAGGTTTGCAGAATTATGTAGAAATTTCTGACCTATAGCACATAACCCAGGTAAAAGTTCTCTTTTCTGACTTTTCTGCTGCATGAAGATGTCTCTCCCAATGGATTATCTCCACAATATAGTAGACTTGCAGGGCTAATAGTGGTTTCAGTTGGACTAATTTCAGAGAAAAAGTTTATCTTATATAAAAAAAGAAATTTTAATATAATGACCCTAGTTTTTAGACTAGTTTTCCTGAACTTAGTGTCATTGGACCTCCCAATGATCTCTGTTGAAGACCAGGAAATCTGTAAGATGCCAGATTGATAAAGACTGGTGCAATAAAAGTAACCTGGTTCTAAATGTTGATAAAACAAAGGAGATTATTGTAGTTTTTAGAAAGAGCCAGCATAGTCATACTCCATTTAGTATCAAGTTGTAGACGTAGTCAACAGTATTAAGTATCTAGGGGTGCAGATAACTAACAATCTGAATTGGTTTCTCCACACGTCATCCTTAGTGAAGCATGCAAACCAGCATCTGCATTTCCTGCGTCGGATGAGGAGAGCACATCTTTCTCCTTCTGTCCTGGCCACTTTGTACAGAGGCACGATTGAGAGCATTTTAATAAACTGCATCACTGTCTGGTCTGGTAGCAGCAGTGCCTCAGATAGAAATTCCACACAGAGAATGGTAAGGACTACTGAGAAGATCATAGGAAGCTCGCTTATAAGTGCTATGTGCTTAGAGCTCAAAGCATTGTTAGAGACCCCCACACACCCACTTTATGATCTGTTTCTTTTGCTCCCCTCTGGGAGGAGGATTCGAAGTATTTCTAGCAGGACTAACCGGTTATGGAATAGCTTTGTTCCCTATGCCATCCATCTGGTAAACAAGATTCATTTTTCTCACCATGCACATATGTACATAATGCAAACTAGACTATGTTGTTTCTCTGTGACGTATATGTGGGCATATGCATAATTCTGTATTTATTTATTTTTGTCATATTTATGTAGTGTATATTGGAGGTGGTGACCCTTTGAGAATTGTATGCAATGAAATTTCATTTTAATGTATGCCAATTAGTGTACATTCAAAGTGACAATAAAGTTATTATTCTATTATTCTATTCTATTCTATTCTATTCTATTCTATTCTATTCTATTCTGTTCTATTCTATTCTATTCTATTCATCTGAATTTTATGGATCTCCAAAACCATTTTCTGATTTTAGGAAACCTCAAAATATTCTATTCTATTCTATTCTATTCTATTCTATTCTATTCTATTCTATTCATCTGAATTTTATGGACCTCCAAAACCATTTTCTGATTTTAGGAAACCTCAAAATATTCTATTCTATTCTATTCATCTGAATTTTATGGACCTCCAAAACCATTTTCTGATTTTAGGAAACCACAAAATATTCACAAGAAAAAATGTCCTATGATTCTGAGCCTCTTTTCTTTTCTGATAAGCTTTGTATATCAGCCACAAGCATCATATCATATCTTCCCCCTATGCTAAGGCCCCAGCACAATACACCCAGGCTGTAGGGCACAGCATGCACATGGCACACCACAACCAGCTATCCTCCTTTCCTGACAAATAACAATTTGTTTTATGACAGAAGAGGAAATTGCCATCAGTTTCACAAGAGCCAGCTTGAGTTGTTTGATGTGCTCTGCCCTGAGGGAATAAGAGACCTTTCCTTCTCTCTTTCACTTTGCCTCTCCTCTCCTTCCTTCTATATTGCTCCCTGTTCCTAATTAAGGTCTAAGAAGTTCCCCAGCACCTGCATGGAAGCAGCCTTGAGAGAAGAGGAGAAACAGCAGCTGGAAAAGGGAAGCCAAGCCAGATAGGCATCCAGATTCACCAAGAGTTTCGCTTACAATCCTTGAATATTTTCCAAGATAGAAGTCAAAAAAGTAATGGTAGCTGGCATTGTGTGTGACATAGGAATCAGCAGAAGAGAAAGGACTAGAATAAAAAGCTGGCCCCACTACTAAACTCTTTTTTAAACCATTGAGCAGTTAAAAAAAATCTGTTTATTTTTTAGAGATTTATATGCTACTTCCCATAAAATATCATAATGCAATTTACAATTAAATTTAAAAATAGGAAGTTGAAACAGTTACTGTAAGATATATGTTTAGAAAAATGCTAATGTTCCATTTCAGAATATGGAATCTATACAAATTCAGGTGGTGCCCAAAAACACCTTTGAAGCATTTTATAGACAAAAATAATAGGCAAACACAAATGGTGACATACTAGAATTTTGTCAAGAACAATTTAAAATCAGGAGAATTGATGACAAAAGGATAAAGTTGTTAATGCTTTTCTTATTTACAGTTATTAGAAATATTTAAAGTAAACAAGTTTATGCTTTTCATCGTTGTAAGACCAAATTTAATATGAACTGTATAATATGAATGTAATTGCTAAAATGTATAAACTTTTATTGAAATTTGAAACAGAAGAACAAATGAATGAATGTATGCTAAAGTGGGTTAAATTTCAGTTATAATATACAAATGAAATGATAAGAAAATATGTGGTTGAAAGGATTGAAATTTACACTTTGTTATAATATGAAAGAGAATTTTTATGAAATGATGTAGCATTGGTCTATGTCATCAATTTTGGATTCATATGTCTGATGGGAGACATAATAGAACTTCTTGAGCTTCTTGAGAATACTGCTTTAGTTTTATTTGGATTGATGCAAGGCCATCAAAATGTACTATTCTATTGTAATCTGGTCTTGATGCACACCGATAAATTTATACTATAAATTAAAACATAGGCTGCAGAATGTAGATTTATGTCACACCTTCCTAGATAGGTGTAGAAATTGTGAACATATGGCAAACTTGAGAGCCACAATGGAACTATCTGGTACTGTTCTGATGGAATTTCATAATTAGAATAAAGAGAATGGAAGCGGTGATCAAATTCTCCTATTGTTTGTTTCTGGATATTGAATCAAACATTGCTTTTAAATCCATGAAGTTTTTCTCAAATTCAAGAGAACTATATTTTTCAATTAAATGTGACTAGTGTTGATCCTTTCCTTTAAAACCATCTCGTTACTTCATTAAGATTTTATTCTGC
Organism: Protobothrops mucrosquamatus; assembly: GCF_001527695.2. NCBI lineage: Eukaryota > Metazoa > Chordata > Lepidosauria > Squamata > Viperidae > Protobothrops > Protobothrops mucrosquamatus. Next base: position 3,731,340 of record NW_015386397.1, read on the forward strand.
AACATTCAGCACTTTGCACAATTCCCTGCTGGAATAGCCAAAGGAGAGCAGGTTGATATGAGCTACACTAGAGAAATCTATAGTGATTTGCTGTTACAGTATATTCTATTAGCTGCAAAGACAGAACCAATGTATCCAGCTCAATTTTCCTGACTGGAGATTGAAATCTGGACACTAAACTGAGGAGTTTTTATATGCAAAATAAGATGTTCTACAGTTGAGATATTTTGTGTTTGGATATGGGACCCTATTTAAAAACTCTGGTTAAGTCTGCAAACCACTGAATAGATTTTACCATCTTTTCATCACTCTTAACTTATTAGATATTTCCAGGAGTTAAATGTTGCTTACAGTATATGAGACTATCTCATATAATGATTCTAAGTGGCTTATCCAGATCCATAAAACCACAAAATTATCCTCTCTCCAGGTGTCAGACCAAACAGCCCACCAGGTTCAGGTACCTGAATTCCTTCCGTTCAGATCATGCCTTTAGCAAAGATTAGGAAAAACAGATAGGAAAAGAGAAAGGCCAAAAATAAAGAAGCAAACAAATCCATTCATTTACTCCTGTTTGAGCCACCAAATGATTTTTATTTAGGAATTAGGAAGATGGACAGGATGGCTGGTGCCCAGAAGCTGACAGGTAGGGAGAAAAGGGTTCTTACCAATAGAAAAATTGCTCATCCAAAACTCTGTAGAACATCCAGTGTGAAAGATGATTTTTTTTCTGCAAATTCAGACATATTACTGTTAATGACAGAAGCATCTACACATTATTTTCAGAACAATGAAAGACCCCAATCCTATTTTCCTGGGCTTCTATGATAACTTTTTATTCTTATTTTTAAGTTAATGTTTTACTGTTTCATATTTAAATATAAACTGACTGCTAAATTTGTAAACAGAGTAAAAACCCCTTTTTAATATTAGCTTTCCAGAAAACTGCATCTTAGGGGAGAAAGTAATAATTTAACTATGCAACTGTTCTGACATGGCAGCCTTTTAGTCTCTGTCCCATCAGTTAGTAAAGGAGAAATATAATGACTAATCGCTTTAATTTATATAGTAACTCAAATGATTAAAATTTACAGCTGTACTGATTTATTTCAAGAGTTTGGTCTATGAAGATGCTCCAGTTTTGCAAAACATAAGGCAATGTTGGAAAGCTAGACTGAAGCACTTTGAAATTACCATATAGGACTCAGCAAGAAAGACTTTCTACCCTGATGGGCTATGCTGGGAAATAGACATTAATCACCCTGTGGTTACAACCCCTTGTGTAGATTTATCCATACCAGGAATCCTTTTGACCTTCACCTGAACTCTTTACCTTTTTTCTTTCTGTCATAAGTATGCCCTGTTCCAAAGGGAACTTAAGGCACAACAAAAGTATTCCTTCCTTGCTACCATCTCTTTTACATCACCCCACCCTGTTCTGTGGGTGTGGAATTCAGTACATGAGTGATTTATAGTTGGGTTTGGCTTAACTCACGTATGCCACATATATGCACATACACATGAAAAATAATTAATAGAGCTCTACATGTACTCCAGCATTTAGATTAATACCATCTTGCTAGGAGCTGCACTGCTGAATATCTCAACTTGGGGTAGATGGTCTGGAATGTGATAAGAAGCAAGACATTTGCACTCAACGGTAATTAATTTCTGCAATGCATATAGTCCAAGTTTGGATTACCCTGACTTGTTAAGAAAAGCAATCTAATAAGACAAACACTTGTTAGCTCTCTAAAATATACCGTAATTCTTATCATTTCCAGCTGGCATGGACAATAGTGAAGAATACTTAAAGCAAAATATGAAGTCTTATGATGCCTTATAAGTTATGTAAATGTACACAGGTGACTTTGCATAATTTCCTCACCAATTTTGACAATTCTGTATAAATTATTCTAATTTTTCTATCATGGTGAAGATCAAAGAGCTACAGTATGCCAGGCATTGGTGCACCACCCCATAGCACTAGAAGACATTTTTTAAAAGTACGTCTCATGCATCTGAAAGTGTCAATCATAATTTTTCAATGCTAAGCTTTTAATTTGTTAATTAAGCAGACTCCACTAAACAGTTTTCTATTGTCAATGTTAAAACTGCAGTATTTTTTTCTGAAAAACATAGCTCTGGCTGCAAAGCTATCAATCCTGAATCCCATATAAATATGCTATAAAATAATAGTACATGTACAACAAAGTACAGGAGCCAGAAGGCAAGGTGAGGCAAGCATTCCCACCAAAGGGAAACCAAAAAATTTGCAAATCTGTATCATTGCAACAAAGCAAATAAACCAACAAAACAAAACAAAAACTTCAGTTTTTCTGATACTGAGCCATCCATAGCCATCTCCCCTTATTAAACAGAGCTGTTCCTGAGAATGGCTAATCTCTCATACTGCTTCCAGAGCTCTATTTTGAAATGATTAGAACAATGAGCTAAGACAGTGGTGGCGAACCTATGGCACGGGTGCCAGAGGCGGCACTCAGAGCCCTCTCTGTGGGCACGCACGCCGTTGCCCCAGTTCTAGGCCTTCAGCTGAGTTTTATAAAACCTTTTTGCTTTAGGACTCCGCTGCCATGTGCAAAAAAAAAAAAAGGTTCAATCAGTTAATTTCAACTTCTCGTGGGAAAAAAAAAAGTTCTTGCAAAGTTGGAATTGATTGATTGAACTTTTTAGTCCCACCCAGTCTGCCGTTACCACTGCAGCCATGTCCATCCAATTGGCCACGCCCACCCAATTGGCCACACCCAGCCAATGGGCCACACCCACCCGGCACTCGATGATGCATAAGTGGGTTTTTGGTTGCAGTTTGGGCACTCAGTCTCTAAAAGGTTCGCCATCACTGAGCTAAGATATTCTAATGAAGAGAAGCAGGGAATATTGGTTCTTTTACAACAAAGACAAACATGAAACTTTAACTCGGGATTTGTTTTATCTATGATTCATTTGTTTTTCTGAACCCACTTGAAACAAAACATTTATTTTGAGTTAAAAAGCCATAATTGGAAACCAAAGTTTAAGACTGATTATGAATCCTGGCTTGTTTAACTATGCGTTGTAATTATGTCTAAATCTGGAAATTTAGTTTGATTTTTTTTGCTATGGCTCTTGTTGATATACTGCATAGTCAAAGGAAGTGCAAAATGAATTTGGTCAAAGAAGACCTTGATTCTAAAGCTAAATTGCATTTTGTACTTTTTGTTCTATGTCTCACCCCTCCTGTTTATTTGGCAAATATTGAGATTTGGTGTCTAGATACCAAAATATCAAACCACATATTTGTCCTCACAAAGCACAACAACAACTTATTTTACAGAACCTAGCAATGTTAAAAAAAAGGAGGAGGGGAAAGGAAATAACATACTCAAGGCTGTCTGCAGATTCTAACATAAAACCTATGTCTTTATCTCCCCAATCTGACAACACCCACTTGCAATGATTCAAAACCACAAAAGGCAAAGTGCAATTCATAAAAGTCCCATATGAGTACTTGGAATTCCATATATAACTGGTGTCTTTCCTGCACAAGCCTGAAAGAAAGCAATAATACTTTAAAGAGAGTTGTGGGATTCTCAAAGCAGTGGCATATTTTCCCCCCCAGATTAGTATAAAGATTTGAAGGGGGGGGGTACTATAGGAACTTGGAGACTTATATACAGCCCTAGATTAACATTGATTATGGATTTCTGCCATGTGACAAACTAAAACTATGTCCAAAATCCTGCTGATTCAATTCCCCTTGGGTAACACATAACTAGAATAGAATGTTTGTGACCTGCCCACATGCAAGGCCTTATTGAAGCAAAGCAAACACACCACACTTTCTCAAGCAGCCATAGCTCATTTCACATCCATGCCCATTTACAGCCCACCTAGCCAGCTGTTCTGCTTGGAAATTCCCCTGCAGGCTGCAATCCCCGTAAACTGGTCCTACCTCTTCGAAATATACCTGCATCAAAGCAGTCATGATTTTATTCAAGTTTTATATGTTTTATTTGTTAGGAAAAAAAACAATACTAGGGTGTGAGGAAGAGAAAACAGCTATGGTGCTGATTTCTAATCTAAATCAAGACTGTGGCAAAAGCTAAAGGATAAAGTATTTCTGTAAGATTTGGTTTTAATCAGTGATAATTCGTGGCTGCTATTTCTTTGAAAAAACTCAAAATAATTACTAATTATTCCAATGATGTCATGTCTGTTTTAGCTTGTGTTGAGTCACAAAATGGGAGAAGGCAATGCTAGTAAAACCTGGTAGGAGAGAAAACATGAAAAATATTCCTTTGTCCTCCAGTCCATCTGTAAAATGGAGGGAAATCCTAGGTTTTGGTTTTTGAAGACGAGGCATAGTTGCCAGAATTGAGGCATTTGATTCTATTTTTATAAATTGAAAAAAGATTTAACCGATTAACGTCAACTTCTTCAAATGGCTTCTAAATCCAAGTACACATAACATGCAAAACTACAATTTAGTTTTAATCTTGCACATTGTTCAAACTAACCCATCTTGATTTATAAATAAAGCAATCTGTAGTTTATTATTTATGCAAACCCAGCAAATTGTGGATTAATCAGTAGACCAAGGCTTAGCATTATATATCCTTATTTGTGCCTGGGTCAAATGTAGGGCTAGCTGACTCATGAAGAAAAGTCTCTATGTGTTAGTTCTGCTCCTGAGTTTTTAAACTTCTCCTCATTCCTCCGGTCTTCAGCATAGCTAATCTCTCTCATTGCTCTTCCTGTCCAAGCAGATGTAAGAGTGCTGTTCTCACCATATTGAACAATTCACATTTCTCTCCAGAGTGCCTTGTTCTGGGAAGAATGCAAATGTTTTTCTTGAAACACTGGTGGGATATGATCTGTGTCCATGGTAGTCAATTGTAGGAGCTTTGTTGCCACTGCTTCATACAATAGAGTTGGGGCAGAAATCCACCATAGCAAGGAAACAGTAGGAGGTTTCTATTTTTATTTTTTATTTTATTTATTTATTTATAATTGCATTTATATCCCGCCCTTCTCCTTGCGGACTCAGGGCGGCTGACAATGATTAAAATACTAACATATACATCTAATTAAAAATTGGTTAAAAAGAAATATTTAAATACGTCAAATTTAAAAGTAATTAAAACCCCTTTAAAATCCCTTAGGCCAGTCCCGCGAGCTGGAACA
>NW_015386397.1:3737677-3769881 GCF_001527695.2 Protobothrops mucrosquamatus
GTCCCCCCCCCAATTGGAGGAGGGAGCGGGTCACCCTGAAGAGGGAGGCTGGGCGATTATCTGATGACGCAATGAGGGTGGAGTAGTAATTAGTCCTCGCCACCCTCATCGCCACAAGGTAGGATCTAATATGACTCCTTACCTGTGTTCGGTCGGATTCGGTCCGGGACGTCCTCCAACTGCTCTCTAGGCGTCTTTTTCCTATACCCCTATTGATCCCATCCTTTTCCGATCCTTATAAAACCCAATAAAATATTTAATAAAAAAAATAGTACTGGGTCCACTAATGGGAACAGATGGGAAGAAGGTGATAGGCCAGTGGTGGTGAACCTATGGCACATGTGCCAGAGATGGCACTCAGAGCCCTCTCTGTTGGCATGCACACCACTGCCAGCAGCAGGTCCATCAGGCCGCCACTGCCGCCCGGAACAGGAGCCCCACCCAGCACAAAGGAGGCGAAGCGGCCGACTAGCAAGCTCAAGTAGAGGTGGTAGAGCAGAGGTCACCAACCATTGTTGGACTGGAATAAAAGGGAGGGGGAAGCATTTTGCACTGCAAATGGGGTGAGGTTAGTGCCTGCATGATACTCACTAGCCCTGCCCCATTCCTGCGTGATGCAGCACCTTGTATCTGCACCCTGTGGTGCAGCGGCAGCCGTTTTTGCGCCTTGCAGCACAGGGGTCCATTTTTGTGCCCCCAGTTTTTGCGTGCCAGAGGCGGCACTCAGAGGCACCTTCCAGCCCCCCCCCACAGGCACCACAATGCTGATGCAGCCCTGGCACTTTGCGATAAATAAATGGGGTTTGGATTGAGGTTTGGGCACTCGGTCTCTAAAAGGTTCGCCATCACTGTGATAGGCAGTAGGGAGGAAGCAGAACTACTTAATTCTTTTTTGTTTTTAGGCAGAAGGAGGAAACAGCCCAAAAGCAACACCAAGGGATACAGAATGTCTATACAAGTCAAAATAGGCAAGAAATTAGGAAGAGATTACCTATCTGTTGTGTCCTGAGCCTGCAAGAGGCAGGCTCGGGACGTTGCAAGAGTCCCGGGCATTTGCAGAAGCTGCCCGGGACCAGACTGAGCGGCGCCAGCCTTGTGCGCATGCGCAAGGCGGGAAAAGCCCGCCTCATGATTGGTTGAACTTGCCCGGGGATCAGAGGGTATAAATAGAGGCCTGCGTGCCTCTGCTCTGGNGGTCCGGGACGTCCTCCAACTGCTCTCTAGGCGTCTTTTCCGGCGTTTCATCTCCCTCAGCTCCTCAGTGAACCAAGGGGCTAATTGAGATCTACGCCGGGTCAGAGGCCGCAGCGGCACGACTCGGTCCAGTGCCGCGGCCGCGGCCACATCCCAGGCCGCGGCCTGATCTTCCGCTGAGCCGTGCCCTAATGCCTCCAGATATGGCCCAAGCTCCGTCAGAAACCTCTCAGGGTCCATCAGGAGCCTGGGACGGAACCATCTAAGTGGTTCCGTCTCCCTGCGGCGTGGGGAAGCGGTCCGGAAGTCCATCCTCAGGAGTGCATGATCTGACCATGACAAGGGCTCTATGACTATCTCCCCCGTTTCCAGATCATTTTCCTCTTAATACATAGCTGCTGGTTGGGAGATGACTGCCATTGTTGCATTATGGTGAAAATAGTTTTGAAAAGTTTTTCTCAGTGGAATAAAATAATCAGTGAGTCTCCTAGGCAGTGGCCATGATGGTGATACATTACATTAACAATGAAGATGGCTGACCAATAAAATGGGAGTAGCTTAACCAGCAATAGTGCTAGTGCTAAGTAAAATGTCCTTGAGTTACAAAGTGACAGATGGGGTTCATAAGGGAATTAATCATTCTGAAACTGATGCTTAGGTACAGATATTATCTGGCTCATTAGAAAACTGCCTAAGCTGAATACTGGTAGAGACACAGAATCAATCAGTAAAAGGAATAAAGTCATACGCATCTTCAACATTATTAAAAGTTTAGATTTCCCATCTGCTCTGTTTTTTTCAGAACAAAATCCCTGTGATTCAATAAATCATACTGTGTCTCTCATCGTATGAAAGTAATAGCAGAAAATTTATTTGGGAAACTCTGTCAATTCTTGGCATCATTCATGAACTAATAATTTTAATACCATTAGTAGTAATTTTAATATTGCCAAATATATATTAACAAGTGCCTAACCTAGCAATTCAGTTCCCATGTACTAATTTATAAAAAAGTGATATAATATTGCAAAAACATTAACTCTTACCTAGGGCTTCTATGTCTGGTTTACAAAAATCTAGAGGGCCACTTAATAGCAGCAAAGACTGGTTATTTGCTTTCTATCTCTTTTGTGTCATATAGCAATTATCTGGATTTTTGCCATTCAAATCTGACAGCCTTGCTCCAAAGCAAAGCAACAATGTGGTACTTGTGGTACTAATGTCCCTGTAGTTAATTCCCATTAGTTTTTCTATCCCATCTGACGCTTTACATTTAATAGAGTATATGCCCTACATTTTGTAATAAATACAAACTTGGCATGCTGTAAAGTCAAAGTAGTAGTCTTCTGCTTTAACTTTATTTCCAAGTATTTTTCTAAGCCTCCCTCCAAAAAGTTTGGAAGTGTGTCAACCTATTGAGAAAAAAGGACCAAGAAAAGCAGTAGCATATGTAAGAGTTCTTTTTAAGAAGGAACCAGAAGAAAAGAAGGTCAAATTCATAGTAAATGTGTGCTTTGCATGACTGTTATAAGAACTTTTTTAATGAATGCATAAGCTTTGCAGCAGCTAGCTTACCAAGGTCCCCAACTATATGTCCACAAAACTCCAGGAATGCATCATCGCCAAAAACTTGGATACCTTTACTGTGTTGGCAGTAAAAGTGTTTAGGAAAATTCATATGAAAATGATTCCATATGAAAACAACTGGACTAGAAGATAAGAATTTACATAAAACAAGAAGCAGAAAAGATAGAAAGGTAGACCTGGTATTGTACTTAGGGTTTGTTCTTAAGAATCTGGCAGCTATGATTTTTACACCACTGTTACACTCCACTGTTGGTGGAGAAAAACGGATAAAACAAAAGAAGAGGAAGGTGGGGCATGGGGGGAAGGGGGGAGAACAAATTACAGATCCCTGAAAGGAAGGAAGCAAAGTCTTAAGGCAGCGGCAGAGGAGGAGGAAGAAGGGATTTGAGGTAGGGGTGGGAGATGCAGACACGAGTCTATATGTCTGAGCCACAGAGATGCTTTTGAGCCACCTGGAAGGGCGGCTTCTGAACTGCAGACATCAAAAACCCACCGACGGACGCGCCGTCTCCAGGACAAAAAGCCCTTGCTGTGTGCTGAGTGCAGGTCTTTCCTGTTATCAGGTAAAAAGAAAAAGGAAAGTACGCATCCTAGTGGAAGGGGGGTGGCTAAAGGAAAATAAAAGGGAGAGTGACCCAGAAAAGCCCAAGCTTCTCTATTATTCTTTAAACAAGTTAAGAATTGAGAATGCAAATGATGAAATTCCTGACAAAAAAGACTGAAAAGAAGTATTACTAAAAAGAAAAGAAGTTTGAAACTGAGAATAGTAAACTTGGAAAATCTGTTAATCAGGCAAAAATTTCAAAGAAGAATCCCGCAAACCTTTTTCTTGCTATGCTCTCCCCTAACATTTATAATATTCACAGATGATACATAAGTTAATTTTGGACTTTTAGGCCTTAAAAATGGGCTAATAGTAAAAGTAATTAATAGGCTACACAAAATAATAATAATAATAATAATAATAATAATAATAATAATAATAATAATAATAATAATAATAATAATAATCCCAGTTTTAATATTTTTACTAATAACTCAAGGTGGTGAACATGTCCAATACCCCTTTCTCCTATTTTACTCACAAAAACAACCCTGTGAGGTAAGTTGGGCTGAGAGAAAGCGACTGCCCCAAAGTCACCCAGCTGTCTTTCATGGCTATGGTGGGACTTGAACTTATGGTCTCCTGCTTTCTAGCCTGGTGCCTAAACCACTAGACCAAAGTAGCAGCAAGAGGCAAAATTAACAGAGGTAGATTATGTACGGAAAATTAGGATGAGATACAGTCCTCTTTTATTGAAACTGCTCTGTAAAACTTTACATAAGAAGTTATGTCATGTATAGTTTTGCTACTTTGTTTATTTCCTTTTCTTGTTTCTTTTTTCAGTTCTGCTTAATTAAAGGGAAAAAAAATAAAGAAAGTTTAAAATAGTATTAAAGGGCAGAATATAAATATTGATCTACACAGGAAATGCAGATCTATAGTAGCATCAAAATCTCATTGTTTGACTGTGGGTGTCTCTGTTCCCATATAGGGTATATCTGTGTTAAAACTTGTGCACTTGTCTGAGTTTGCAAGTCATCGTTATGACAATGTCTCTGATGCAGAATTCTTGCTCATAGATAAATTAAAATTAAACTTGATAAGTTAAACATAAACTAGATTAAAGAGACCCTTTTTGAGGTATATGGGCAATTCAGAAAAATGAAAAATAAATAAAAATACATAAAAAGTGCTATTCATTTCTTGAAGTGGCAGAAAATTACACTGTCAAATGTTTGCTGCCTGCACTGTAGCTATAGGCAGGTTGTCGACACACAGTAGTGTTCATTTAAAGATGTACAGAACATATTAAGGATAGAGATTGATGAGTTCCTCAGGCTTTATTTCATGCCTTGTCTCACTAAACATCACCAGCCCACAGGAAAACATTCACCAATCACCCTCCTTAATATGGGCTGGGGCAGACAGAAGTATTGACAGATGGCTTGACTAGTGAGTTTAGTCATCTGTCAAAACTCTGTCTGGCTTTGAGAAGTATTCTGTATGGGTGTGTTCAAAGGGACTCTGACAATCAGCTGATACAGGTGAAAATTTCACTTGTTTCAAGCAGAAATATAATGCTCTTTCAGAATAATCCTACACTTATGTATGAAAGCAGCCAGGGCAACAGCTGACAGGTGGAAATGGAGCCTGAAAGAGCAAAGACCCCTTTCTCACTATCTCTTGCTTCACTGTGCAGTCCCTTTCCTACTTCACTCCCAGTTCCAGTCTTCAGTCTGATCCAGTTCTTGGAGCTGTGGATTGGCTCAGATACGCAGAGACAGGCTGATCTGAAAGAAGCAAGTTCTTCCATTGCCCCAAACAGAGTGGCTTTGAAGATAGTGCCCAGTGAGCAAAAGATAGATGGCATATCTTTATCAGCCTAAAGTGTTTAATAGGTGCCAGTCTGAATCCACTTTCTAGGCGGTCACATGAGTGTGCCTCCAATAGAAAGGTTTCTGAAGCACATCAGATTGTTTCCACAGTAAAACTTGTTCTGATATATGAAAAAGAATTTTGATTTAGGAGCTAGGATCACCTTATGGTTTCCTCAGGTATGGGCTAAAGATCAGATGAAGGCAGTGTTGGAGGAAATTTGAATACAAACATGGGAAGCCTATGACCTACTGATTTGTAGAGTAGCCTGATCTTCTCTGCATGCTCCTTTTCAAGCTTATTGTCTCTCTAATGACCTGCCCTTTTTCATGGATAGCTCCTTCTATTTCAAGGGAAAAGTTCCTATTTCCAATCTACAGGTGATTGAATAAACTATTTCCCCCAGTTCCCACAAAGTTACAAAATAGCCCTCCTCATTGTCAGTAGAAGCTGTTTTAAAGTTTTGGAACTGCATGAAGCTTTTTCAAGGGTTATACCACCTGGGAAGGAAGAACTTATGGCAGCCATCTGACTTCATTTTTGTTGAGCAGATAAATCTATTAGTGCAGAAAACAGTTTGCTTGAAAGCTGCTTTCCTAGAGTCTTCCCAAAGTTAGAGTTGATTCTCATCAAATCTGGCCACTTTGGGATACTCCAACTAAAAAGACAAGGTACACCATTTATAGCAGGGGTGTCAAACTCAATTTCATTGAGGGCCGCATCAGCATTGCGGTTGTCCTTAGGGGGCCGGGTAGGTATGGCCAGGGTGGGCGCGGCCTACTAGGTGGGCATGGCTGGAGTGGGTGTGGCCTACTGGGTGGGCATGGCCAACTCTACATTGTTCGCGTCAAGGGTGCCTGTGGGGACCTAAGCAGGAGTGGGACAGAACTGAGGGTCTCTGGCAGAAGGGGGTGGGACCGGGGCAAGTGCCAAGGCATGGTCCACTGGAAGAGCCTGCTGAAACCCCTCCCCCAGAGCCCATCAAGCTGGATATATGAAGTAGGCGAGGGCCATTTGCTGGCCACTTCCAGGCGATAGTGCATTTCTTCATTTCTCACAAAGGGTGAGCATGCACCCAGGGAGCGGGGCCGATGTGGCAGGGGCTGGTTCCTCGCTGTTTCCAGACAGCCTTGTGGAGCTAAGACTGAATGCGTTTCAGCATAGATGGCCATCACAAAATTGTACATTGCTCCCGGCCGGCCTGGTCCAGGGCCAAGGCAGCGGGGGCCGTTTCCTCACTGTTTCCAGGATGGCTTCGTGGGCCACATGAAACCACTTCACGGGCTGCATCCGGCCCCCGGGCCTTGTGTTTGACATGTCTGATTTATAGGAAAGATTTTTTTTTCAGGGCCCTGAAACAATCTACTGCTGATGTATTTCCAGTTATTTATAATAACTTTTAGTACCCTTGAATAATTAAAAGCATTGAATTTTTTTCAATGTCATAATAAAACAGCTCTGCTCATTCTTATCAAGAATGTCAGTATAGCTCTTGGCCTGAAATATATTTCTCCTTAAAGATTGGGTGATGGGTGGCAGGCAAAGAGTTAACACAGGAGAATGACACAGTCAAATGAAAGCTTTGGAAAGATAGCACTAGATATATTGAGCTTCACATCCTACTCTTTCTTGCCAAAGGTACTTCTCAACTTGAGGGTACTCTAGTACCACTTTACAAAGCCTTAGTAAGACCATACTTGGAATACTGCATTCAGTTCTGGTCACCACAATATAAAAAAGATGTTGACACTCTTGAAAGAGTGCAGAGAAAATCAACAAGAATGATTGGGGGTCTGGAGGCTAAAACATATGAAGAATAGTTCCAGGAATTGGGTATGTCTAATGAAAAGAAGGACTAGGGGCAGTGGTGGGATTCAAATATGTGAACAACCATTCTCTATGCGGGTGCCGCTTCCGGAAGTCCATTCTGGGCCTGGGCAACAAAAATTTAGCTACCGGTTCTGCCGAAGTGGTGCAAACTGGCTGAATCCCACCATTGACTAGGGGAGACATGGTAGCAGTGTTCCAATATTTGAGGGGCTTCCACAAAAATGAGGGAGTCAATCTATTTTCCAAAATACCAAAAGGCAGGACAAGAAAAATGGGTGGAAACTAACCAAGGAGAGAAGCAACCTAAAACTAAGGAGAAAATTCCTAACGCTTAGAACAATCAACCAATAGAATAGAAACATCAGAAGTCGTGGGTACTCCATCACTGGAGGTTTTCAAAAAGAGACTGGACAACCATTTGTCTAAAATGGTAGGGGCTCCTACCTGAGCAGGGGATTTGACTAAAAAATCTCCAAGGTCCCTTCCAACTCTATTATTCTATGTTCTATGTTCTAATGTCTTCCAGATGTGAAGACTTTTACTTCCAGAATTAGCGGCAAATAAGGTCACTGACGAAACAAAATAGATTGTGTGATTCAAAGAAAGCAAAGCACATAATGTACAATACAATAAAAATACAAAATGTTATAAAGTATCGGTCTCATAATACATCCCATAATTGTTCCTGTATTTAGGATCTATGCTGAGAGATTGAACCTGGAGAATTTCCAATGTTCTAATTAACATGAAAAGCAGATCTCATATCCAAACGCAGCTGATGATGAAGAACAGTGGAGATATGTTATCAGACTGAAACACTATGAAGGTTTGCTGCATATTGGTTTAAGAGCAGGGGACAAATCTCTTGGAGTAGTGAAAATCTGGAATTTCAGTCACAGTCTACTTAAATATCCATAATTTTTACTTTGTCCTGATGTTCCATGTTGCGCTGTATGCTGTGTGTTTTGGCATGATGTCATGTTGGGCACATGACTGTGGAAACATCTCCGGACAATGCTGGCTCTTAAGAAATGAAGATGAGCACCATCCTCTAAAATCAGTCATGACTAGTGGGGTAAAACCTACAGGGACATCTTTACCTTTATCTTATCTAATATAACATGTTTTCCACAGGAAGGGTGTAATAGAGAATTATGAAACCACAAAAGGCTAGTTATAGCGGTGGTCTATCACTCCACATATGTTATGTTAGCACTGCTAACAACAAATTTTGTAAGATAGATCACTATCATTCATAAATTTATAGAGAAAAACTTCATGCACTCACTGCAGCAGAAATGTGCCTTCTCTTGCACACCAAGAATATTAATTTTCCCTAAAGAATTATATTTTGAATGATGACAAACCACTTCTAAATTTCCAATTTGCAAAGTGAAGTTTCCCCAATTCATTTTGCACAACATTTAGGCCTCCATCCAAAAGCAGTTTTGGCTCCAGTGTATCTTTAGGAGTTTGCATCCCTGTAAATGGATTCCCTCCCCCCACCCGCTGCCTTATGAATCCATCTCCATCATCTTCAGGGGTGGGTCTCTTTTCCAGCCCAGCCCCCCTCTCCAGTTTATTGCCATCCAGCAAGCGGAACTTTCTTCCTAAGTGCATGGAAAGTATTGGCGACAACTGCCTCGCTCCTTGTAATTTATGCAAATGGCCTCTATAATTAGCTGTAATTTCAAGGCATGGCACAGTGCTTCAAACGCTCCTCAGCAAGGAAATGCCCCGACGGTAATTCTACAGCATTAACTTTATTTACTCCACCTGTGTGGTCTCTGTGCTAGTGAGGCCTGAGTAAAGAGATGATGCCGGCTCTCTTCCTGAAGATGATCCTAAGCTGGGGGCAAGCCCCTACCTGTCCCCAGGGAACCATGGCCTTGAAAAAAAAATTTTTTTTGCTTCTGCCCTAAAAAAAAAAAATCATATTCACATTTTGTAGCTAGTCCTTAGGATGAAAAACTAAGTTTTTGCCCCCAGATAGATGTATAGGATAAAGTGAATTCTTCCTTTCTTTTCTCAATAATTCTAAATAAAGGTGCTTCAGACAGAGGTTGTGGCTGTTTAGTAGTTCTGAGGCTTAACATATCTTTTAAATAATACATCATGACTGCAATATATTCTACAATGTGAAAGCCTGTTTATTTTGAGAACAGTTTTAGATTTGTTGAAGTTGTCCTACTTTTTGCCAGATGTGGTGCTACCTATGATGTTTTTCTATGATGCACTTTTTTCATTGTGTTTATAGAAATGAAAACTGAGCTGATCCTTCTCTAATTAGAATTTTAATGGGATACTGGTGCCTTAATGAACAGGTGAAAAGAGCTACAAGATATGTGGACACCCATCTATGAATGTTCAACTTGTATTCATAGTACATTCTTAATAAAACCTGTTGTCCTCATAGGTAGTACTTAACTATACCAATGTTTTCAGATAAATGATTGGTCAATAACTAGTCAATGGCAAGACCAATACATCTATTAACCAGTAATTTAAGAGAGAAGGTCTGATCACAGCTTCTTCCTTCCCAGGATATATTTCTGGACACATATTGTAAGATTCATGTTCTTAATTTCCTCCAAAATGTAGTCAAGCACTTTGTTTTTGTCATACATTTCTGTTGCTTCTAACAGGAAAACAATGGTTTTCAGAAATCAAAATGTTTTGTATAATTACTGGAGATGCCAAGATGACACTTTTGCAATCTGCAAGTGAAGAATGGATTCCTACTATTTGGTAGATAGGATCATACATGAGAAAATCCACAGCTTTTGATATGCAAAGCCAACCTGAACTGGAATCTCCCACAGTCCTTTCGGCAAGTGATACTGGGGTGTCAGTAGGTGGTGCTATTGTCAATAGGACTAAGAGCCATTTCCAAATAATATAAAAGGCCAAAGGTTTGTGTATTCAAAAATCATACTTCATAAATAAGAAATTTACTACCAGATGTTTGGCTTCCAGTGCAAAAATGTTTGTGTTTCTTATAGCAGTGATAATAGGGAGAAAAGTATATATAGCTATGTCTAGTGAAAGGGAAAAGGAAGATGATGGCCAGGATTTGTATAGTTCCATGCTTCTCATAATTAGCTAAAACAGAACAATAATTGTATAATAAACAGAATAAAAGTAAACAGACATGATTAATTTACTTTATTTATTTCAGGTATAGATACCAGGTTTCTTTATACAGAATGCCCAAAGATTTACCCTATAACTAAAGCTCACATCATTTATAACATCATTGGATGTATAGGCAGTCCTTGAGATACGACTTTAATGCAGCCTGCCCATTAGGGCACATGTCATGGCAGCCATTAAGCAAAATGGCTTCCCTTCACAACGCTCACCCCTACTCTTCTTGATGCAGTTATTAAACAAACATGTGGGCCACTAAACACAGCATAGGTTGCCTCAGGGATGGGGGAGGCATATTGCAGGCCTAGGACCACCTGCCCCCAACCTTCCCAGATCCAAAGATCTATAAAAGGTCATTCCAATGAGTGATGGATATGTGGGGAGCAGGCCAAAGTGCTGCCGGTTCCTGCTGGGGCAGCATGTGAGAGACAGAAGCAAGGGGGTGTTGCATCATTCTTATGGTTGGTCATAAAGGCGGATGACCATGGGGCCATTGCAGCCATCATAACTTTGAAATGGGATTATATATAGCTATTGGGTGGGGGGGAGTATCTTTCTTAAATTTGAATGGCCATTAGTAACTGGTTATATCTCGAGGACTACCTATATTCAGGAAAGTAAATTCGCATTCTGCTTTAAGCTTTCTTGTCTCATTTGTGAACAGATATAAAATACTTATGCATCTACATCACTGTTAATGACACTAATGAAGAAAATAGAGATCTTTGCAAAAAAAAGGTGTTCACAAAAATATTTGAATCTATATTTCATAGTTGGTAAATAAAATTATTTCACGTTTGGCAGAATGAATAAACTCGGCCTCTGCATATGCCAGAAGCTTGTACTTCCAACTTTCTGTAACAGTGTAAATGGTATCAGTACTCATGGATGCTTCTGTTTCATGTTCTACACAGATAAATAAGAGTTAGTACATGAATTGAGCTTAATTAAACCGGAGGTGAAAGATAAAGGCATAAATACTTCAGGAGTTATGACCTTTTACATCACCTTTCTATGATCTTCCACAGCCAGTCAGTTGGTCAGAGTTTACAAAATCTGTTTATTTTGCCTCAGGCTTTTTTCTTTGGAATGTTGATTGCTCTCAGTGTTTTTTAACCATAAGTAGCTACATTTTGTCTCTAAGAAAACTATCCAAATTAACCAAATTTTTCCTTTTTCTTGTTTTAATATTAGCCTCAGTTTATTATTCAATAGAGAAATTTTACATATTATTTTTAAAATTCGTATTCTTCAGTCCCTCTCATCCCATTTAAATCCTATTATCAGTCTAGTCACTCTATGCATCTGATGAAAAAAAATGCAGTTCATCAAATCTTATGCCTTTTAATATCATTTGATAGTCAGAAAAAGTGCTACAGATTCCTGTTTTCTTGCGTTTGAAATCAGAATTTCTCAGAACTTGAGAAGGATTAGAATTATACTACCAATTTATCTAGTTATTTGCTAAATTTATATAGCTACCCATTTCATCTACATGACTCTGAGCAGTATATACAAAGTTAAATAATACAAATAGACTTTGGCACGTATCTTAAGCAACTGATAGATCTATGCACCCAAAGCATATTATTTAATTTTAGGAAGAGGATATAGAACAATGCTGATTGCAGCACTGGACACCATAAGGATTGCAGCACCATAAGGATTTTTTGAAAATTGAGCAGTCTTGACTCTTGGGAGCTGTGAGGACAAGTTCCTGCAGTTTTCTTGGCAAGGGTTTTCAGAAGTGGTTCACCACTCTTTTCTTCTTAGCGCTGAGAGGGAGTGCATGACTGACCCAAAATCACTCGACTGCTTTGTGCTTAAGACAGAACTAGTCTTTCAGTTTCTGGCCCAGTGTCTTTAATCACTACATAAAACTGGCATTTATCTCATGATTAGCAATTTATAACCAAATCTAATGCATATATTAGTGTAGTTGTGTTAGCTGATGCACTTCTGTCTTATTTCCTGTCCTATTACAAACTAATACATACATTTCACAATATTGTTCCATACCTTATTTCTTTTCTAAGCCTGATGTAGTTCTTCCTTTTCTGACAAGCTCTCATATTCAGTTAAAAAAACTTATGGAAGCTTTTGAGTTATGTGTTGCTGTATTTTTACGTACATGCCCAGACTAAAATGGAAAAATAAACAGATGTCTACTTTGTCAAGGAAAAGAATCAAAATATGATATTCACAGGTAGGAATGATGCATTTTTGGAATTGGGAGTGAATTCACTTAGTTAACTACCCTATATATTTTAAGTAACCTTTTTTTGATGCGCTGTGTATCTTCATTTATATATTTTCATGGACTTGTCATACAATATGTGGATATGGCCAGTGATACCCTTTCTATATTCACACAACCTTCTGAGGCAAGGTTTGCTTAACTATGATTTATTGAATAAACTACAATCAGCTAGGTTCATGCTAAACTACAAACCAAAAGATATCTTGGTTGAGAGATCCTGGATTTCATTTCTGAGGTTGAATGTAGTTTAACGCTGTGTTAGTATAATATATAGTGCAATCACATAGGTCAACTGACCTATTCACACTTGTCTCTTTAGTTAAAATCTTAAAACAAGCTGTGTGACCCCATGGTATCTGCTCTTTGGGTGTTACAAAACCAGAATTTGCAATTTCTGCAAGCTAACACATTATAGATGGTGTTAGGTTAAGGGCTGTGTGCAATGGGAGTATACTTCTGATTTTCCTTTTTGTGGGAATCCAAGTAGTTCAATGGGAACATTTTACCAGTTGCTGTTCGGGTAAGATCATATTCTCCTGGAACAAAAGTTTAGCTTTAATTTTTTTGGCAAATATCTCTGTTTTAGGGACAGGGGAGTTAAAACATGAATCTAACTTAGTTCCTAAATATGTAGAATTTAGGCAAACGGCAACTGGGTTACAAACTAGTGAAAACGGACTCGTAACTGCAGCGGAGAACCTGAGCGTGCTGTAGGTGAATATGAGAATTGTACGCGCATAACGATCGGGCTTCGAAGAGTAAAATGGGATGGGGTGCATACAGCATCTGCAGCCAAGCGTTACTTCCCGGGATCAGGGGCCAGTTGCTGAGTTGAGTCAAGTTGAGTAAAAGATGCGGATCTTTCAAGGGATTCCTACTGCTTCCCGACCGAGAGTGTATATACAAGCGCATTGTGTAGTTATGCTAGCCTTCCGAGAGAGGAGCGTGCGCGTTTTGTTTCTCTACGTAGGACCCACTGCCAAGGCACTTGTCCATACTTGGAAGGGTTAAAGCCATCAGGTACTGGGTGGGGCTGAGAGGCGTGGCTTGAATTTACTCCGTCCTTCCCAGCTGTGAAAGCTTGAACCAGTCACTCCTAGAGTAGCTCTTAACTAACTTGCATATACCTGTCTAGCTTCCCTCGGTCACGTTCCCTCGCTCTGGGTTCCCCGAGGACTGCCTCTCTTCTTCGGATTCTGGATTTTGCTTTGGAGACCGCAACACGTTTTCCAGACAAACCAATGTGGAAAAACCTGCTGGAAGACCGCTGCTTCCACCAGCAAGTTTAAACCAGTATGTAACTCAATTTCTTTTTCCTCTCGGTTTCTTTTCCTTGCCTTTTCTTTCGTGCTAGAAAACAAGTCCGCATTCAAAGATGCTGAACTTGTGGAAGAGTTAAGCTGCTGTATAAAGTAAAGACAGGGACTTACACAACGAAGATTACAGGTGGATAAACGATAAGAACGTTCGTTTTGGCCTCTACTCTTTCGTTACAAATTGTCTAAACTTTTGGCAGATACTTCAGTTTGGAGTTCCTTGTCGTGTCCTTTATTCCCTGTATAAAAAAAACTTCTAAAAATATAGAAATTATATTTTTATTTCGTGAGATACTCAGAACAATGAAGTAAATTAAATTTATGCACACGTTTTGCTTGAGCACAAGTCCCGTTGAATGGAGTATGGCTTCTCACTGAGAAAGCATAGATACGTTTTCCAATTAAAATAACTGAAAGGAATAATGATTACAGAGAAAGCGGGCTTTGTGTAATTAGAGTCAGCTGTATTAGGAAAGGAATATAAACAATCACTTTTCTTTGTATTTCAGTATGAAAGTATTATTTTTGTCAGTTTGAATTTAATCTAATATTCTCCAGGTAAGTATATAAGGAATTGTAGTCTTATTGGGCTGTACATTTAGTTGCATAAAAGTGACTTGATATTTGTATAATCTAAGAATACAGCTCAGATTTAAAATATTAAATATTGCTGAAAAAAAGACAAGGACCAATAATGTACTGCTGAATAGTGTAAGGAGATGATTAATAAGCTTGTTTTAAAACTCGCATTTCAAATCCCCAAAAGATCTGGGTAGCACTTGACTAGGTGTGAATATGTTTCAAAGTTAATAACATTTAAAGCATCACTAAAGTAATAAAAATGCTTAGTGCAAGCATCAGTCCAGCAGGCAGATGCAACAAAACCCTCACTTTGAAAATGAAAATATTTAAGAATTATATTGATATCAGTATAGAAATATTGATATAATATAATTCTTAAATACAATTAAATACGATCAAGATAGAAATATTGATATCACTATTGATATAGATAGATCTTGATTCAGAATGATGTAGATTTTATGAATGAATTTGGGTTCTTCCTTTAAAATAAATCAGTGTTCAAAATTACATTTAAAAGGAGAGGGAATTAGATTTGATCTATGGCTTGATTTAATTACTGTCCCTAGCTCAAGGCCAATGATAAAACATAATCTCAAACTGGAGAACATGGCAGCTGTTCTCTGGTACATGCAGTCTTTCATTATAAGAAATGGAACTAGGCTGCAGGTGGTTTTTACGTTGATATTATTGGTGATTCTCTTTCATTGTATTATTAAAAGCATTCTGATCTTAGGAACTGGTTTCTGACATAGTGTCTGGCTTTGGAATTGGGAGAATTCACCTACCATTAGGATTGTGTTTGCATTATCAAGATTTATATCCTAATAATCTTGCAACTTCACAAATTATATTAATTGGACCACCCTTTAAAAATACTTGGTGATATATCGCCAAATGTAATTTGTGGGTGTGAGAAACAGATATTTGAAAATATGTGTATTATGGAAAGAGGATTCACTATGGTTCTCAATTGAATATGCATACATGACCAATACAAGGTTAATATTCTGTATTGTATAAAATAATACTGAGGCACTTTTTTGCATAATAAATGCTCTGTGGAAAGCCTTTTATTAAATCTCTGCATTGGGGCTAAAATAATTATGACTGGGTGATTGATAAACAATTACCATCCAAAGATGCTGGACTTTCTTGTTTTTTCCCCTTAAAAATGTTTAGCAAAAGGTTTTTGAAGCAAAAGCCAAGAAAGTTCAGTTGCTTTTTGGAACAATGGAACAACTATGACCTGGACTGAGAATCTCTATAGACCATTACTATTCAAGTGTGGGGAAGATATATCAAAAAGGTGCAAATGCTTTCATAAGGACAGGGAGATGAGAAATAGGGAGGTCTTTTTTTCCTTTGAATTATGGAAATCCAACTTAAGTGATTTGCACCACTGCACCACTGAAACCATAGCTAGGTCAAAGATATATCAGAATAATAATTAAAAAACCTAGATACAGTTAATGTTGAGTACTCATGGAGAAGACAGTTTGTACTGTTATGCAACTTCCATTTACCTCAGGCACAATGGGTAATGAAAGGGAAGTGGGAATTTATACATTCAGGCAATATATTAGATCAACTGAAGGCTAACAAGCTACCAAATGTGTAGGTTTCCAGTTTCCCAAAAAATTCTTGTCATACATTTTTTATGAATTATTAACCATTCATAAAAAAGGAGAAAAAACATTTTTTTCCTTTTCATTTTTCTAATCATTTCATCATCTTGGGTCACGAAGCAGAAATTTGCAACAAAAAAAAAATATTTTTTGCTGGTTCGTAAACCATTATTGCTGTAATGGTTCAATGCAAAATTTCCATTGTTTCCCATCTATCTTTGGCTGAAAACTTCCTAGCAGATGTGCCCATGCATTCATCCTGTTTGTTGTCCTGACATTTCCTTCATGGAGCTCTGCATGAGGCTGCCTGAAGTGTCCTCTTTGCTTTATTTGCATTGTGGTACGGCTGCTGGAGTGAAGAGAAATCAAGAAAATTGAGAGCTGTTGTGCATGTTCGATTCTCAGTGGGGTACCTATAAAATATTTACTTATATTACAACTGTGATCAGTGTAAATTTGTGGGCAACCTACGAAATCATTTGTGTGGAGATGGCAATGGCTACGGCTGAGTAATTATTGTATATTCAAAAGGGTATGATTCTTTGTAGTTAGTGAAGCAAATATTCAGATAGTCATGCCATGGGTGAAGGCCTGTCATCTTCTATTTTTAATTTTATCCCCCGTTTTTTAAAAAAACAAACAAACTTGTTACTTGCCGGAAACCATACACGATCCCATCAAGGATGCTTTGTGTGTATTATTATTTTTTATTTATTAAATCTATATGTTGCGCATCTTTCTACCATCCAATTTTATAAACATATTCTAATGTTTAATCAGACCAGCAGTATTTATCTATAGAGCATTCAAAGACTGGAAGACCAGTCGTTTACTTTTGGCAAACAAGCTGAACTAGATATTTCGTGACTCACTGTTCACTTTTTATATTGCAAGTTATGCCAATTTTCTTTGAATAAAAGTTTTTCTTGAAATGTATCCATTAATTGTATTAGACTAACAAACCAACCCCCAGATTAACATTTAGAAAACTTGATAAGAAATTCTACCACATATATATTTTTCTTCATGTTAATATTAAACCGGTAACAACTCTGTTGGTGTGGAACAATGTTCACCTTGGTGATGAATGATTTCTCCTTTCCTTAAACTTTTCAATAATTTAATATAGACTTACCTGGAAATAATCCTATTGATCTTAAGTTCTGAGGAAGAGTTTAGAGCTGAATTGTATGAGAGTCCCAGTGATTAGAGTTAAGATATGGAACAGGTTGTTGGATTTTATGCATATATCCTCTAGGGATTTACTTTCTAATCTTTAGCAAGTCACATTTTCTTAGCAATCTCTAAGAATAGTTGAACAAAAATGGAAAAATTAGTTTAGTGTATTAAAACATATTGCTATCACATAAATTTTGTACTTCTTCAGTTGGTTTTGTGCTCTAATCAGAATGATGATATGGTATTATGCAACAAGTTGCAGGTGTTCACACTCCAGTGGCATTTTCACTGTGTTGGAGAAGCGAAACTAAAATTGAAAGAAGGTGAGTTGTTCATTTAGGGAACTTTCCATAATTGTAGACATTGCATTATAGCATTCAGAATTAATCAGTTTATAAAGCAAAGCTGTCCATGATACAAGAGAATTCTGATTAGCTTCTTTCACGCACGCACACACACACACACACACAAACACTCACACATACACACATACACATACATATACGCAAACAGAATGTGTATTTAGCCATAGAAGCAAATTTGATCAGTCATTTGGAAGCAAAAAACATTTTCATCATTGGGCCATTTTCACAGCCAAAATCAGACTGCTATAGGTACCATCCACATTAGGCACTTCCATATATAATATCATTATAATTCCACATATAATATTAGCTACTTCTGAATAAAACTTGAGTAAAAACGGAGTGTGCGTGTGTGGGTGCCTATTACCTATTCCAGTATAAAATTCAAATGGATTTAAAAGGAAAGGAGTTTCTTTCTCTTTGACAGACCAGCTTAAATTTCACAATGCTTTGACCTATAATATTTTTCTTTTTGTTTTTTGAAATTTTTGTAATACATTTGCAAACATATCTAAGCATGCATAAAGAACAATTTAATACATAATGTTGAAGTCAAGAAGTATTTAGTATTAGTTTTATGCATATTTAGTAATCCAGAAACATGACCCACTTTTTAAGAGGTATTTTTCCCCATTCCAAAGCAATTTCTTTTCATTTCAATTAATAATAAAACAATTGTTTTCTAAGCCTTAAGAATCATAATTGTCATTGCTATATAGCTCACATCTTTCATATGCTTAATATGCTTTTATTCAATAATGCCCTTTTAAAGTAAATTGTCCAAAGTTTTATTTTGAAACTATGTAATAAAAATTGGGCCAATTGGCATGTTTAGCAAAGTCAAGATACATGTATGATGGACAAATGTTTGAGGTTGGTTCATTCATCAAAGCAATGGGGAAAAAGTAATCTGCACAGAGTTTGGCCCACTACACTGATATGGTTTATCATGTACTATATCTAAATGTATTGCTTTGTCACGTTTCTAAAACCGACCTAAACATTTCAAGTGGAGATTGCAAATTGCTTGGGTGATTTAAAACATTAATTCTTTGATCCCAATGCCAATTGCTAGATACGCAAGTTTTTGGCTAAATAGATTTTTGTATGTACCAGTTTGTTCATATGATTAATGCTTTGGATGCTTTTTACAGTTATTTCTATAACTGCGTAAGTGTGGATGCTTTAAGGAAAGAGACAAGTTGCTGTCTGCAAAACAGGTAACTTGGTTCAAGGTAATTGAAATGAAAACAGGCCAAACTGAACCAAGAACAACGAACCACCTAAGTACCTGTAAAACAGGAAACAAGAACCTGTATGTATGTTATATAAATAATCTATTTGGATCCAGAGGTTTAAAAAAATACTTCTTTTTTAAATAGACTTGAATAGGATTCCAATCCTGCTTATTTGAATAGATCTGGTCCACATTTTTCAATTTTTCTGTTAGTATCACTCCAGATTCATTCCCTGAACACAGTTCTAAACTTATTTTGTGGCAAAGTCATATTTGCTCAGTTTTAACCAGGGCCACGTAGATTTTAAGCTAATATGTTTTTTATTAGAACCTCCAAATAGTATAGAGTAGGAAACATACATCTAGAATTAAAGAATTTGAGCCCAGGATTTTTTTTTTCCTGAATACATGAATAAAGGTTATGATGCTTCTGCACAAAGTGTCTTCTTGTTTACACCAACTATTGTCCATTATAGCAATGAAGAGGTGAAAGTAGCAGTTAAGTTTTAATTTCAAGTTGCACATTTTTCTTTGGTGGATTTCTGGGGAGGAGATCACAAGGAGAAGATGAAGATGTTTGGATGCCTTTAAAACATTACTCAATTTTTAACGATATTTCTGTTAACAGGAATTGGAAATCTCTAATAAATTATAAGCATCTGCCAGCAGATTTTGGCTTTTTTTGCCCACTTTGTTCTATACCACCTAATATCTGTTCTGAAGTGGAGATTGTTTTAAACACATACAATTCCTTACCTCTAAAGGCTACGGTTGCCAGATGGATCTCTTATTCCATCTGACTTCCAAAAAGTAAATGCTGTGGGTTATGTTGATATAAATTTCAAACATTTTGATTTTGTGCTATAAGGGCAAATATTTGTCTAAATATCTAAATACTTTTGCTACAAAAATAGCTACAACAAAATGATCTTTAGTTGTTCTGCAGATTAAGAAGTATAAATGGGATTACAAATAGATTTGAAATGTTTGAACATAATTCCAAGGGTTTTAACTAACAAAGAAAATACTTTTTCTTTCTGTGATTAGTATTAAGAGCCGTGGTGGCGTAGTGTTTAGAATGCAGTACGTGCAGCCTACTTCTGCTGACTACTAGCAGTTCGGCAGTTCAAGTCTCACAAGCTCAAGGTTGACTCAGCCTTCCATCCTTCCGAGATGGGTAAAATGAAGACCCAGATTGTTGGGGGGGGGGGCAATATGCTGACTCTGTAAACCACTTAGAGAGGGCTGTAAAGCACTGTGAAGCGGATATAAGTCTAAGTGCTATTTCTATCATAGAATCGAATTTTATGTTAATTTCAGCAAATACCTGTAGGCAGTTTAGCATTAAATAAGTACTGTGGTTCAGTTTTTACTGAAGTGCTTTTTCAACTAGTTATGAACAAAGGTATATGGGATTTTTTAAAAAAGATTAACATCATAGTTTTTAATAAGCTTAATTAATTGATGAAATCTATGCTACAAACTTCACATGCTGTTTTTGAGACTCCTGATGAGAGGGATACTTTTTTCTTTGAAGTGTGTGGCCATAACTACTTAATGGGAAAGCCACTACTGTTTACATACTGGCAGCCATACAAATTATATGAGAAGCAAAATTTAATCTGCAATTAAAACTTTAGTCGGCGGCACTGATCAATGAACTGCAGCTCTCATTTAAATATATGTGTGGGAGGGTGAGAGAACAAAGTTTATGAGGTTATTACTTGTATTCATTATCAAACCTCTTTCTCCAGGCTTGTACTCCCAAAACATCATGACCAATCAAATCAACTTAGGAAATATTAGTCTCAAGATTGACAGCTATAATAGATAAGATAACTGTGATGAGTATAAACAAAAGCAGTTATAAATGCTTGGACATTGTTTTTCATATGGAGAGAATAAGTTGAATTGGGTTTAGGATAGAGGTCCCAAGGTTGAATATGATCCTCATAGTCTTGAATATGACTTCAGAGGACCTCCAAAAGTTATCAAAATGTTACTTTTAATGTTAAAGAAAAAAAATCATTTGGTTTCAAAAATTATGTCTCAGTAGGTCATATCATAAAAGCAGGAAGCATAATAAAAACCTAAAATCAGAATAAAAATGAAACTCTACCATTAAAAAATATACATAATGATCATTTGTTTGGCAAAGGCTATTCAGAATAGATCTGCCATTAATTAATTATTCACCCATATTTATATGCTGCTTAGTCTTCTGTTTCTAGACAGTTTATGGAAAATGAAATAAAACATTCATGAAATAGTAAAATCCATCCATAAAACCAATAAATTATAAGCTAAGATATTAAAAACTATAAATAAACCCATAGCAACTATTAAATATCAGTAGGCTAAAAATAGGGTTTTCAATTGGCTTGAAACCAGTAGGCCAACTGTAAAACAGATTTTCTTTGATTATAGCAACCTGGATTTGCTAATAGTGAATAATTAGCAATAACACTTAGACTTCTACTGTATACCCCACCTCCTTGGTGCTTTATAACACCCTCTGAGCAGTTTACAATGTCAGGATATTGCCCCAACAATCTGGATCCTCCTTTTATTGATCTTGGAAGGATGGAAGGCTAAGCCCACCTTGAGCTGGTCAGGACTGAACTTCTGGCAGTGGGCAGACTTTGCCTGCAATGCTGCATTCTAACCATTGCACCACCATGGCTCTTACAAGCTACAGCATTTTGTATCAGTTGCGGTTTCCAAGGATTCTATTTTCAGCCTACTTTTACTCATTCAGATCAAAATAAAATTCAGATTAAGAATTCCAGCATTTACATTTACCTTAATGATATAATTTTTATTCTGCATGTACAGGTAGTCCTCAACTGACAACCATTTTGTTTAGTGATTGTTCAAAGTTACAGCACTGAAAAAAAGTGATCTATGATCATTTTTCACACTTACAACCTTTGCAGCATCCCCATGACCATGTGTTCAAAATTCAGATACTTGGCAACTGGCTCATATTTATGAGAGTTGCAGTGTCCTGGAGTTATATGATCACCTTTGGCAACCTGACAAGCAAAGTCAATGGGGAAGCCAGATTCACTTAATAGTTGTGTTACTAACTTAACTCCAATGATTCTTTTAACAAGTATGGCAAGAAAGGTCATAAAATGGAGCAAAACTCACTTAACTGTGTTCCTTAGCAACAGAAAGTTTGGGTTCAATTGTGGTCACAAATCAAGGATTACCTGTGTTCATCCCTTGTGCCTTGTGACGACATAGGCGGCAAACAAATTTAATAAATAATAATTGATATTTTGGTCTTCAGAATGCTGCTGAAGAACCAAATGCAGTTCTCATCCCATTAAATTTTTGTTTATTTACATGTTTATTTAAGATTTTAAAGGGCCGTCTAGCTCAAGAAAATGAATCTCTAGACAAACAACCTTCTCTCTCCCCCCCCCCTTCAAAACTGACTTAAAAGAACTTTAGTCAATCTATAGAGGATTGTTTGTAGGCTTTATATGAATTGCCTGATGGAGAAATTGGGTGTTAGAACAGATACATGCAGATGGTTGACTAAGGGTTTCCGCTGAATGAAAGAATGACATACATACATACATACATACATACATACATACATACATACATACATACATACAAAATATAGTACTCTAACATTTGTGTGCCTGAATGAGATGAATTTTGCGAAATTTCCTAAATGAATGAAAGTGATACACTGATATCATAAGATGAATTTAATACGCTGGTGTAGCTTTCCAATTTGATTTTAAAACTGAAAGGAAAACAAAGAAAGCTCCAGGTTAGAATCTATTGAGAAAATTCAAGATGTTTTCTTCCTAGGTTGTAGAAGTGATATAGAAAGACAAGATTGACACATATGTTTACTTGAAAGAAAAGCATTCCATTTATTTTATGCTGCTGCAATTTTATTTCAGCACATTGATGGAGACAGGTGCTAACAATACAAACATGCATTTGATGCAAACTGAGTGGCAGTTGGGAAGGGTCAGGAAAGGAAAGGAATAATATTTGCCATTTAAGCACTGACTAAACTATAGAAGCCTGCATTAAAAAAAAAGTTCTAGCTCTCCTGAAGCCTATTGATGATTGTCTTTTTAAAGACAATTCTCGGATGCAAAACCTTTTTTTAAATATATTTTAAAGTAGTCTCATTCAATTTGATAAAAAGAATATTCTTTCATTCTTTTTTTCCAATTTTTTTTTGTATTGTTGGATGAATATGCAAAACTTTGTTTATAATGTGGCAAAAAAACATGAATGTCACATAAATCGCTATGCAATTAATATACCAAATTTTAATCATTAATTTTATTTGTTAAAATTGTGAAATACAAAAAACCCAATTTATATTAATTAGATTATTCAGTGAAGGAAAAAACTAAATAATGCTTTATATTTTTAATGTTTTATGTTCTAATTATTTTATATTACTGCCTAGAGTCTCCTGACAGTGAAATGGGCACCATATAAATTTAATAAATATCTTGCAATAATTAAATGAACTAAACATAACCAACTCTCCCTTAATTAATTAAGAAAAATCTAATAAATATAAATACCTATGTGGAATTAATTCAGTTGTTTATATTAAATCTAGGCCATGTAGCAGTGTACTGAGTTATCTCCTTATTTTTATAACACAAAACTTTTCAGAAATGGATAACAAACTCATCCTGAATTCATTCCTTAAAATGAGAGTGATTTAATTTTCAATTATATAGAATTACGGTATCTTCTTTGTTGTACCCCCAAATTGACAGTCGATTCAGAGATGACAAATTACATATTTTAGGAATATAATTCAGCAACATATTAGGACAGTAAAAAGAAAATTAAATTGTACTGATTTGAAATTAAAAAAAACCTATAACTGTTTTTAATCATTTTTGATGAATGAATTAGAGTCTTAAATCAAAGAAGTTAGATTTCATATTTTTAATGCCTAGATCCATTGATTTTCCAAAACTGGGAAATTCAGTTCTTTCTTCTATGGATGAGATATATAACTGATATTTTCAATTCAGCTTTTAACACTTTAGAAAATTGAATATTTGACTTCCATTCAAGACAGCATATCTTAAATACAAATCTCTCCAACTAAATCAGCCTCCTTGGGCTTTTACGCTTCAGCTAAATCTCAATGGAATACACTATGTGAGAAAACACCATGTGGGACACACACATGCACACACACACGTATTTGTGTGTGTGTATAACTTAATTCTGATAATGACTGAAGAGGTTTCATAATGATGGACAGACTTGTAAACAAGTTCCCCAATGCCTTCCCCAAATCAGTACCTCAGATCTAATAAGCAGTCACATTAAAGCTGAATTACCAACAAAACAAATTCTGAAGCACAAAAGGTATACAATAGGAATCTATTTTATTGGGCAGGTAAGAGAGATTTTGGAAGAAACTTCAGAGTGATGTCCTAACTTGCTTATTTTCTAAATTCTCTGAGGCTTGTTTTCTCCATTGCTGGTGTAGTAAAATTCACCCATTCAGTATTTTATTCTTTCTTCAAAGAATGAAAAACAAAGCATCATCTTGTCTTTCATTTAAGTCAATAAAACATTCATAGGTAATCCTAATGACCAGTAGTAAGAAAATATAACACTGATATTAATGGATGGCTTGAGAGCAGTAGAGTTTGAAAAAGAGGAAGTAGAGAAAGAGCAAGAAGACAATGTAAGAGGAAATTGAAGAAATTATAATGTAACTCAAAAAATCGCCAACTAAGGCTTTGAAATTTAACCTATCCAGTTAAAGAAAATCTAGAGAGAACTGTACTATGATGTCACCCCCTAGTCCTTCTCTTCATTAAACTAGAAATACCCAATTCCAGCAACTGTTCTTTATATGTTTTAGCCTCCAGTCCCCTAATCATCTTTGTTGCTCTTCTCTGTACTCTTTCTAGAGTCTCAACATTTCAACATCATG
Source organism: Protobothrops mucrosquamatus (assembly GCF_001527695.2). NCBI lineage: Eukaryota > Metazoa > Chordata > Lepidosauria > Squamata > Viperidae > Protobothrops > Protobothrops mucrosquamatus. The sequence continues at coordinate 3,762,381 of NW_015386397.1, forward strand.
GTGACCAAAACTGGATACAAGTGTGGCCTTACCAAGGCATTGTAAAGTGGTATTAACACTTCACGTGATCTTGATTCTATCCCTCTGTTAATGCAGCCTAGCACTGTGTTGGCTTTTTTGGCAGCAAACTGCTGGCTTATATTTAAGTGATTGTCCACTAGGACTCCGAGATCCCTCTCACCGCTACTTACTATTGAGCAAGGTACCACTTATACTGTATCTGTGCATTTGGTTTTTCTTGCCTAAATGTAGAACCTTACTTTTTTCATCATGGAATTTCATTTTGTTAGATAGCGCCCAATGTTCAAGTGTGTCAAGATCCTTCTGTATCTTAAGCCTGTCTTCTGGAGTGTTGGCTATTCCAGCCAGCTTGGTGTCATCTGCAAACTGATGAGTTCCCCATCTATCCCCTCATCCAAATCATTGATGAAGATGTTGAAGAGCACCGGGTCAACAACAGAGCCCTGGGGCACTCCACTACACACTTCTCTCTATGTAGATGGAGTTCCATTGAGGACCACATGCTGAATACGGCCAGTTAGCCAGCTCTGAATCCATCTGGTGGTGATGCTGTCTAAGCCACATTTTTCTATCTTATCAAGTAGTAGGTTGTGGTCTACTTTGTCAAATGCCTTACTGAAGTCCAAGTAAATTATATTGACAGCATTCCTCCAGGTGACTAATTTTGTCACAAGGTCAAAGAATGCAGTAATATTTGTCTGGCATGAAGATGGGAACTACATCAGCTCTTTACCAGCAGATCCCCATTGCTCCAGGATCTTTGAAAGATATAGTTCAGGTTCTGAGATCACATCTGCCAGTTCCTTGAGAACCTTGGGGTGTAATCCATCTGGTTCCGGTGATTTGAACTCGTCTAGGGTGGACTTACCATTTTCTTGCCTATTTTAACTTGTATTTCTAATCTGTTCTTATGGTACTGTTCTTGATAGGTTGGACTGTTTTTTCCCTTTGTGTAAAGACGGATGCAAAAAACAAGTTAAGTAGTTCTGTTTTCTCCCTGTTGCTTATCACCTTCTTGCCACTTTCTTCCACTAATGGACCAACCATTTCCTTAACCTTTTTCTTGTTTTTTACCTGTTGAAAGAAGCTTTTTTGTTATTTTTGACTTTTGTCACAAGCCTTAATTCATTTTGAGCATTAGCTTTCCTCACTTCGTCTTTGCAGGCTCAGGCTATTTGCTGATATTTTGTATTAGTTATGTGCCCTCTTTCCACTTTTTATATTTGTCCTTTTTGTCTTTCAATTTATCAGAGAGTTTGTTATGCAGCCATACTGCATCTTGCTTTAAATGTGTTTGTTACACTTATTATCCCATTATACAATTTTGGCAACCAGACATCATATCTATCCAAATATCTCGAGTATTAATAATGGGTGCACAATTGATGCATGCCTCTGAATGGAATGGGAATTCAGTGAACAATTTAAACAAGTAAGTACTTTATCTGTAAATATCATACTGAAATTGAGCCTTAGGGTTATGATAGAATATCAAGAACAAAATATCAGAGAGGCAGATGATATAGGGGTTTGAATGGAGGATAAAAGAATGTAGTTTTAGGTAAATTAAACTTGCAACTGAGGTGCCCAAAGGGGAAATAATCCTATTTCTAGCAGTTTTCCCCTAGAAATATTACTTAAATGAAAATGAAACTTCCATGGTCAATTTTGCTATCAAAGAAAATGAAAAACAATAGCTTGGGAACAAAAATAGAATTCTTAAAATTAAAAAATCTCTATGAAGAATGTTAAGGATTAAATCTTTTTAATGAGCATGTTTATTTATTTAACGTATGGGATATCATACATGAACTAGCAAGATATATTAACATTTCATCTAGATTAGTAGCACACAATAAAATATAAATGTTAATAACATCCACGTTCCAATACCAATGTCTAGGCTATCTAACCATTGAAGTGCAGCATGGTTTATATGAAAAAAATCAGATAGTGAACTGGTATATGCCCTCAGCTTACAGCTGAGGATAAAATATTGTGCATGAAAATGCCAACATAGTAGAGCAGAATTACTGCTAACAGGATATACTCAAAATTTGAATATCTATAGTAGTTTTCACTACTAATTTCACAGTCTAATTAAAATAATACTGGTTTTGTAAATTAATTTAATTCACATAGGTAAGAAAAAGAGGCAGTTTGGTATAGTTATTAAGGTGCTGGCATAGAGACTATGACATAGTTACAGGCATGAAAGCCAGCTGGATGATATTGGGCCAGTCACTGTCTCTCAGCCCAACTTAGCTCACAGTGTTGATGTTGTGGGGGAAATAGAGAACATAGTATTAGGCATTTCATTGCCTTGAGTTACTTATAAAGTAATAAAGGCAGGATAAAAATCTAATAGATGATAGATAGATAGATAGATAGATAGATAGATAGATAGATAGATAGATAGATAGATAGATAGATAGATAGATAGATAGATAGATAGATAGATAGATAGAATGAACTTTGTGTCAGGGAGGCTAAAAAAGTCTCCTCAAATCCATCACAGATTCTTTCTTGCAATTTAATTAAGCTGGATTACAACAGATGCCTTGAACATATTTTAAATTAATAATTCAAGATCTCATTCTAAATGCTGAATAAACTTGTCTTCATTTAATAAAATGTGTAAATTAAAAATAAAGCCAGGCAAAGAATCATGTTCCCTAAATTGACATGTTTTATCCCAAAAGAATTGCCATTCCTCCAAAGAATTACAGAAAATTGTAACTAAGTGAAGATACTTTGATTTTTGTGGGATAAAATTGTTAATTTCCATCTGAGGTGCTTCCCCACCTTAAATTTTATTTGGTTTTGCCTTAATATTTATTGAGGGGGGAATTAAATCAACTCATCTAATATACAAGTTTCGCATTTTTTTGAATTGGCCTTCTGAAGAAGGTATTTCAGATTGAATATGTTTTTGCATGATAATTAGAAAAAAATTATGCTAAACCTTTAATTCAAATAAATAGAAGAGATTGGTTCTTTGAGGTGAAATAACACTATCTTAAACCAATTTTCAAAATTGTATGTGTCCACCTGTGTCTTTCTTCTGGAAAACTCAAGTGCCATAATGAAAACAGAATTGCTTGCATGTCTTTGATTCATTAAAAAAATAGCTTTGTTTATGCATTGAGTGCATTTTCTTTAGAAGTTGTCCTATCTTTTACATGAATATCATATTGTTGTATGTTTGTAATTGATTAGCTTATAATTTTTATAAGAAACAAATATTAAATAGTTTACATTACTTAATAGATATTATTTAATATATACCTTCTTTTAAAGCAGTTGTACGGACTAGGCATCCTACACACACACACACACACACACACACACGGGGTTAGTATCACTAAACACTTTTGATAATGGGACTTTTAAGATACTATCATATCTTTTCACAGTAAATCTGTTTTGTAGTTTAAAAATTAATTGGGCATAAGTGGCTAAATATGAGTTTTTGTTGTGCTTATAATGAATGACTCTTTTTTAGATTTTTATCTTTCTATCCTTGAAGCTTAGTTTAAGTAAATATAAAGTAAAACACCAGTTAATATGCATGATATTTTATATGTACTTTCTTAACAAGATTTATCTTAACAGATAAACTTATCTTAACAGATTGGGATAATGTTTATATCTGTGTCATAATTGTTTATTTATTTTGAACTTTAGCATAATTTTTTTTGCAGTATAATATTATATGTATGTGTGTCCAACTAGTCTCCCCTTGATTTCAAAATATATACTGGAACAAAAGATACAACACAAATAAAATTTAGGTATTGCATCCAGGATCACTGAAATCATTTGAACATTAGGTATTATTTAGATCTAACTTCAGATAATCAGCTAAAACTAAACTCACCTGGAGTGGTGTAAGACGCTAATAAAAAGATGCAGGCATGTCTTGAGGCAGAGGTTTGAAGCTGCAGGACACAGCTTGACTAACTCTGAGTTTATTGCTTCTTATATACTTGTTACATACACCAGCTTAACCATTAGATGCTGACAAAGGTTTCTTCATTGGAAAATGTCTTCATGTAAGCAACTATTTTCTAGTAACACATTACATGGTCAAAGACAAATACAGGGAGATGAAAGCAGAAGGAACTAACAAAGGCAGGAAAAGACAGGAGAACGAACTTAAGCATATTATCTGTTTAGGTAGGTGAGGCATTAAGTCAAAAGGGTATGAACTTCTGGCTGCTTCACTGGGACAAAGAGTATCAAAAGGTTATGAGGTTTGTGGGGGGGGGAAGCACGGCAGTTTGCTGTGCGTGCATTTTCCCCCACAGAGTGGAAAACAAACATTCTCTTTATTTTCAAGATGAATTTATGTTTTATAAAAGGCATTGCTTTTGAAGAGGTTTTCCCATTTATGTGGAAAATAGGGAGAATGCAATTTTTCAAATGATAAATTTTGCAGATTTTTTAAAATGCGTATTTATATTCATCTATTGCCTGATCAATCGGTTTTAGTTGATTAAAATTAATAAAAGTAATACATTAAGGCCATAGTCTTGTTGAGACTTTAATCTCATGCAAATGTACTGGCAGTAAGCCCAGTGAACAAAGTAAGACTTGTTTCTTAGTAGATTTATTTTGTTCCAAATGCTATTGGCCACCCAGTATAGAAGATACTCATAACTTGGGGATTTGGTGCTAATGGAAGAAGTGCAAGCATAGAATAGCCACCAATCCAATCTTCTTAGAGGTTATCTTTTCTAAGCAGACTAACCTTAATTTACAACAGGACATAGAAGAGTTTTTAGAAAATTTTATCACACCTTACCTTGAAGGCTGTGGGCAGGTTGCAACGTAATTAAAACAAAACATAAACTTCGTAAACAGAACCACTTGAAACACAGCAGTAAAAACACATAAAAACAATCCCTAATAATTATATTTTATATAATTTTCTTGATTGTAAACAAACACAAGAATAAATTATATACTCCAAATGGAACTTTTGGGTATGGTGGGTAATATTTTTTAAATAAAGTGATCAACATGACATACTTATGCAATGATGGTAGCATACTATATATCATATACATCTCAAATAAGTATGCTTTTTTAAAAAAAAACCTGTTATATTGGTGAAATAATGTCTTAGTAATATTATCTGAGAAAATATGCTGATGTTTTGCTGATGATTTATATTAATGCTTAAAATTTCATGGATTGCATTTTCTAATCACTGTGAAGTGTAATATGATTACACTAAATCAGTCATTGGAATATTTTCTGTCCATAGGAGATCATAGTCATAAACAAAATTAGAAACTTCAAAATAAAAAACAAATAACTATAAAATCAGAAAAGTAAAAAAAAGAAACAGACTACCTATCATCAGACATCTCTGGTAATCTGCAACTGCATCTTCCAGCCTGTGGTAGAACAGGCAAACTGCAACTCTTCTAGACCAGGGCTTTTCAACCAGTGGTACGGGTACCACCTGTGGCACATTGGCACCTGGCAGGTGGTACGCGACCATCCTAGAAAAGTGGTAGCGGGGGAGGGGAATGAGCTGAACCGGTGGCAGTACCGCACAAGCTTGAGCGAGAGATGGCTGGAGCTGCAGGGCTGTCAGGGCTCAGCAGAAGCACCAGGATCAGTGCTGCTTTCCAGCTGATCGGCACTTCTTCGTGGCTGTCAGGGCTCAGTGGAAGCACCAGTATCAGCGCCAGGCTCCAGCTGGAGCTCAGCGTTGATCCTGGCGCTTCTGCTGAGCCCAGAAGAAGCACCGATCAGCTGGAATGTTGCAGCATCTCCAGGGTCTTGTGATTTACATTCAGATGCTTGGCAACTGATTCATATTTATGACGGTCACAGTATCCCAGGATCATGTGAAGTGACCAAAACCTGCTGCAACCACCCAGCAGACGGGTGGAATAAAAACCAAACATCCCCACCCCACCTCCACTGCCAATCCCCAACAGAAATGCTCACAACAATGAAAACCTCGAACAGGAGGAAGAGCACCGCTGGGTGGGCAGGCAGGTGTCTTGCTCGGCTGTGGCTTGGGGGGCACTTTTTTCAGTGCCATTGTAACTTCAAACAGTCATTAAGCAAACTGTTGTAAGTCGAGGACTACCTGTACTTTATCACTTTTTTCCTTTTTTTTTTTTTTTTTTTGGTCATCAATTTTTTGACATCTTGATAGGAGACTGGTGGTACTCGGATATTGCCATATCCTAAAAGTGGTACAATGGGTGAAAAGGTTGAATAGCCCTGTTCTAGACTAGAAAAATCATTGTCAAATTGAAGATATTATTGATTCTATAAATTATCTTTCACATGATAATTGTAATTGCAAGGGCCTATTTCAAAGATAATGTTCTATTAATATTAAGCTTTTTAAAAATGTTTTTTGCTTAAAATAATACAAAATAATAATTTGTCCTTAAAATATTTTACTACTGTTTCAGATAAATATCTTTTCTGATAATGGTATCTGTCTTTTGTCAGCTGTGCGGAAATGCAGATTGGGTTCCTGAGAAGTTCACTTTTTGATAGAGTTCAATTTTATTCATACTTCTACTCCCTCTTTGTTTTATCATTTCAGGTAGCATCTTTAAATTCTGTTGAATGTATAGTATATCTGCCTCTAGAATGGCACAAAATATTGTCCAGTTATTCACAATTGTGCACTTTTGTGGCCTTAGCAAAATAAAAAAAGAATATAGCCATGAATTTTCTATTTTCTAACTTTTTACCATTTGCAAGAGGTCAAAGAGAAAGTAAGGGAAATACTGTGAAACAGATTTTTATTGCTTCAAAATAAATTCCACCATTAAGAGTCATTAGACTCTTCCAAGCATTTTTTTAAAAAAAATAATCTAATATTTAGAAAAAATTACAAGATCATATTACTCTGCACTTGTAACTCACCCATCTTTTCCCAGTTCTGTATAAAATATGCCAAGAGAGGAAAAGACAATCTGATTGTACAATATCTTTTGATTGTTAATGCTAGCAGTTCTCCAGCTAGCTGTTTGATAATGGTGCAATATTGTAGTGCACATTAGTCAGTAACAACAAGAAAGTTTGATTGAGTGGATGGGTGGGCAACAAAACAAAACTATCATATAAATGGTTTGGAGAGAAAAAACAAGAGAACAGAAGAGAAAAAATATAGAAAGGAAAAATATGAAAAGATTAGGTGAAGGACTATTTTGTGTGACACCAAGAGAAGTAATACTATATAATCAGGATAAAATGCTTGCATGGATGAGCTCTGTTCTCTTTCCATTAATAGAATCCATTGAATAGAATCCATTGAATTCTATTAGTGGCATTAAAAGATGCTCAAAAGCAAATTAGGTTTATATTTATTTTTATTTATTTTATTTTTCATAGATTTATATGCCGCCCTTCTCCCTATAGGACTCAGGGCGGCTTACAGCATATTAAAACACTTAAAACATCATCCCCCCATAAAAACCTGTTAAAAACCAAATAT